>NC_051335.1:5625961-5925961 GCF_015220235.1 Choloepus didactylus | reverse complement strand
GCTTAGTTCCTCCTCTGGGGATGGATACAGTATTATCTATTTTGTGAGGTTATTGAGAACACTAAATAAGATACAGAAAACATAAAATGCCAAGCTCACTGGCTAGCATTCAACAAATGTGAATATTCTCCCCTCCACCACAAATAATCTTGTTCCTTCTCTTGTTTAGGGTTGCATTGCAATCAGCTTCTGGTGGTTAATGTCCTTCCTCTTTGTGGCCCTCCACAGCAAATTGCCGTCAAGCACAACACATGCCATTGTTTTTTATTTTACTCAAGTTGGCCAAGTGTGTGCCTCTGGATTTGTGGTTCATGGGGAAAAAATCTTCCTGTTTAACCATGGTTATTATTACCAACCCAGGTGGTTAAATATCTAGAAATAGTAGCTAGTCTTTGGGTACATGGAGAATTCTAAAGTCAGAAGGTTGGCAAGTCAAGACAGCATTGATAATTTGTGTCTACCTTGACAATTTGTATGTACTTTGTACATGAATGATGCTTTAGGGACAATCACAAAGTTGGGCTAGTCCATGTCGAGCAAAATAAATAAATAGGAGGTCCAAAAACCTCTTTTGATAGGAGAGATTAAATAGCTCATTTGCAGAGGTAAAACTTTTCAGTTGTTTGCTGGTTTGAAGTTATCATGTACCCTGGAAACTCTCATGTTCTTTTAATTCATTCCTGTGGGAGCAGACCTATTGTGGGTGGGACCTTTTGATTGAGATGTGACCCACCCAATTCAAGGCAGTCTTAATCCTTTACTGGAGTCCTTTATGAGGATAAAAGACAGAAAAACTGAGAGACCTGAGAGAGGAAACCACTGAATCCAGAAACTCAAAGCACTTAAACCTGGGAGTGAAGGACCAGCAGACACCAACCATGTGCATTGCTATCTGACAGAGGAAACCCAGATTCCAGGAGCCTGTCTTCAGACTCCAGGAATCATCCTGTTGATGCCTTAATCTGGACATTTTCATGGCCTGGAACTGTAAATTTGTAAGCAAATAAATCTCCATTGTAAAAGCCAGCCCATTTCTGGTATATTGCATTCCATCATCGTTGGCAAACTGAAACAAGTTCCAATGAGAATATTGTAAGAAACAGTCAAAGAATCTATGTCCCCAGTAAGAGGGGTATTCAGAAACAATGATATTGTGAGATAATGGTGGGATGTATGTGCATTTATGACGAAGGCTATTGGACTGTATTCATCAAAGAAAGCAGATTCTCATGGTGATGAGTAAAATGAACAGGAAGGTCTTGGTTAGGAATATCACCAGGATGGAGAAATCAGCATCAGAGCATTAGCTCACAAAGCAGAAACTGAGTCTTCCTAGAATAATATTCTGTTCTTTTTTTCTGTCTTAGTTGCCCAGGACTGCTACGACAAATATAGAATGAGTTTGCTTAAACAACAGGAATTCATTGTCTCTCAGTTTTGGAGCCTAGAAGTCAGTATCAACGTATTCCCAGGCCTGCTTTCCCCCAGAGTCTAGAGTTTTTGGGGGACTAGCATGATTTCTGCCTCTGTCACATTGCAATATGTGTCTCCTCTGGCTTCCACTGACTGCCTGGGTTCCTCTGATCATGTAGACTACAGTCATATATGATTGAGGTCCACCTTGAGTCAATTTGGCCTTATCCACTAAGATCTTTGAAGGTCCTATTTACAAATGAGTCCATACCTACAGGACCAGGGTCAGAAGACTTGAACATGTTTTGTAGAAGGCATGATTCAATCTACCACATTTCCAATGAGAGACTGTTTCAGTTTGCTAATGCTGCCATTATGCAAAATACCAGAAATGGATTGGCTTTTATAAAGGAAGTTTATTTGGTTATAAATTTAGTTGGAAGGCCATGAAAATTTCCAAATTAAGGAATCAACACGCATATACCTTCACTGAAGGAAGGCCAGTGGTGTCTGGAAAAATTCTATTAGCTGGGAAGTTATGTGGCTGTTGTCTGCTGATCTTGGATTGTGTTCCAGCTTCACTCTCAGCTCCTGTGCATTCCTCAAAATCTTGCTCTTGGGGTGTTTTGTCCTTTCTTAGCTTCTCTGGAGTAAACAATGGGCTAGCATCTTCAAAGTGTCAGCAAAACTCTGCTTTCAGTGGCCTTTTCCAAAATGTCTCTCTCAGCTGCTCTCCAAAATGTCCCTCTCAGATGCTCTGAGGTCCTTCTATTTGTGAGCTCTTTTATAGGGCTCCAGTGATTATATCAAGACCCATCCTGAATGGGTGGGGTCCATACCTCCATGGAAATAATTCAATCAAATGTCTCACCCACAACTGATTGAGTCACACCTCCATGGAAACAGCCAATCAAAGGATTCCAACCTAATCAACACTAATATGTCTGCCCCCACAAGATTGCCTCAAAGAACAATGGCATTTTGAGGGTCATAATACATCCAAACTGGCACAGAGATGAATGGGGTAACTTTGAAGATTGTAGATGCTTTTCGATTTGGGTCTTGGTAAGACTTTTCAGCAGAGGGGAAACTCTGAAATTCAGGGTTATCAGATGGGCTAAATAGGAGTTTAGGTGCAAAGCTGTAGAGATGATTTCTATTATATTTTAAAAAGAATCATATTAATGACTTTTCCCAACCTGGTGAAATTTAACTCAAGAAGAAAAGAGCGACACAAAGATTTCTTCCTGAAATCTTGCCATCATCATTAAGCTAGAGAAAAGCAAATACTAAAATATTACACAGGTCTAGTTTGAGTCTTTCTGTGTCCCTCTTTTCAAAGAGAATTTCTTAGGAGGACAAACAAAATAAAAATCACTGATTTATTAGCATTAAACCTAGAAAATGACAGTGTCAGATACCATTTGAATATAATATTTATGCTTTCCCTGTCACATTTTATAGGAGGGAAGTTATTATATGTCTTTATACAGTGGGTTGAATGGTAAAGAATAATAAAACAGGAGTGCCTTAATCCAGCAAAACATTTGGAATATTACTGGTGGTAAATCTGATTTTTTCCAGGGTAGGCCTATCCAATAGAAATATCATTCAGGCCACATATTTTGAAGTCATATTAAAAATGTAAAATACAAAGATAAAATTATTTTTCAGTTAAACTTTTTATTTTGAGATAATTGTAGATTCACATACAGTTGTAAGCAACAATACAGAGGAATTCCTCTACCCTTTATTTAATTTCCATCAAAGGTAACATCTTATAAACTATGGTATCACAAACAAGATACTGACATTGTTGCAATCTACCAATCTTATTCAGATTCCCCACTTGTACTCATTTGTGTGTTTGTGTGTACATTTACTGCTGGGCAATTTTGTCACATACAAGTCGGTGTAGCTACCACTACAGTCACAACACAGACAGTTCCACCATCACAAGATCCCTCCTGTTGCCCTTTTAAAACACAAACATCTGTCTCTCCATTTGTACTTATATTAGTCTTTTTCCAAGTCCATAGCCCCTAGCAACCATTCTGTCCTCCACTTCTTAAATTTTGTCTGTTTGAATTTTAATAATATATTCTATTTATCCTAATATAGCCAAAACATAATTTCAGCATACTGTCAATATAAAAATATTAATGAGATATTTTACATTCATCTTGTAGCAAAAAGTCTTTGAAATCTGGAGTGTATTTTATGCTTCTAGCACATCTCAGTTTGGACTAGAGATATTTTGAGTGTTCAATAGCCACATGTGTCTTGCAGCTACTGTATTAGACAGCTCAGGATTAGGGAATGAGTTCTTGGCTGTGGATCTTCTATGTCAGTCAGTTTACATATTTTAAATTCAAGAAAGTGCAACAAACAGAGAAAAAAATGTTGAATGCTTGGAAACTACCTGATTATTTACTATGAGATGCATGGTTATATAAAGAATTGTATAATACCCTATTGGGATGTTGTAGACATTAAAATTATGTTTATAAAGTAGGGAAAGCCATCTTATATAGACTGACCAATCATCCCAGTTGCCTGGGACTGAGGTATTTCTTGAGATGTGGAGCTTTCATTGCTAACTAATCTAGTGGGAACCTTAATCCTAACCTGATGGGAACATCCTTATAATAGTAAAAATTGGGGGTATACATACAGAGTCACTTGTATACACACACACACACACTCACAAATATGTAAGTATGTATGTATATACACACACACATATATGCACTATACAAATATACAATACATAGAGATATATAAAATTTATGTTCAGTATGTTCAATTAATGTATAATTATATAAATACAAATTTATGTAAATATATAAAGTGAGATAGTGATAAGGAGATAATGATGGCATCTATGTATAACCATATTCATATAAAAATACTTAGAAATAAATACAGTAAATAAAGAAGCATTTCTGAAAGCAAATCTGGAATATAACATTAACAAAATTAAGCCTTGCAAGGCAGACATATAACAGGAGGGAATTCTGTGGTCTGAGATATTTTTCCTCTCTGAAATTACAAATAGGACCATATAATTTTTAAAATCCTTTCTATTTAAAAAGCTACAATGATAATTCAAAATAAACCTTTGTACAGTTGAAAATTAATACAGAAAACCAGGAAGAGATAGAACAAATAAGCTTTTGATATTTACAAAAATGTTCATAGAGGAGGAGAAAAACACATATGACTTTGAAAGATGGGTGGATTTGGTCTAGGTAAATGGAAGAATGGAAGTAATTTCAAGAATAAAATATTACTAAACTCAAAAAGTGCAGTGAAAAATAACTGAGCTATGGTCCTTGTAGGGAACACTTCAGGCATGGAGGTTTATTTAATAGGGATGTTATCAATCTGCCTTTAAACATTCCTCTCTGTATCAATAACTGAGCATACCACATTTACCAATACATTTGTTCAAAGAAAAGTTATGAGCTTAAGAGAAACAATAACTTATTTTAAAACATATTCTTCTGGTTAAAATAATCTATCATTCAAAACTTTTATCTGATGTAGACACTAAGTAATAGCTTGTGATGCTGGTACAGTGGTGGAAGGGAGGGGAAACTTGCATGTCTTCATTATGTCACTTTCAAAGGGTTAATTGTTCCAGCATTTCATTGTTCAATCACAACCTATGCTTTTGTCTAAAGAAGGCATCTGATGTCCATAATGGTCAAAATATGTGTCTGTTTTCACTATATATGGGCCTGTCACTCCTTTGCTATTTCTTTGAATTAATGGTACTCAGTCACCACTTCCAAAGGGAAAAATAACAAGAGCCTTCAGAACTTTTAGTTGGGCTCTGAAATGTAAGTAGGAGGGCACATCAGCAAAGAACAGAGAGCCATGAGCAATGCCCCAAATTAGGAATGAGCTTGAGTGAATGTGGGATAGTAAAAAGTCTGGCTTTTCTCAAGGAAAGGTTCTCTACAAAGTAGGAAAGATAGATGATTAGGACCCAGATTGAGGAAAGTCATATGAGGCTGAGGAGTTTGGAATTTATCTTTTAGAGAATAGGACAGACTGGTACATGGAGTGACATAATGGAATTTGCATTTACTCTCAAGCTAGTTTAATGCACTGCTTATTTCTCAAAGCAGAAACATTCTTTATTTCATTATCTATTAGACTTTCAGAGAAGAGTCATGCTTATAAAATAAGCTCCTTTGGCCATCATTTTCTCCTTGGATGAGAGCTTTGTCCTCAATAAAGTCCCCATTTTTGGAAAAACTTGCTCCATTCACATGAAGACATTTTCACTTCATTTACTTTGCTTACAATATTTTGACCAAGTTCAGTACTTCAAAGCATTGGAGAATATTTTCAAATATCACAGGAAACAAAGTGTTCTTGACCTTGCAGAGTATAATTGGTAATAGACAACACAGACTCAGGTCATAATCATTTACAGAAAAAGTCCATTCATACACATTTGAAAATGCAGTTAATTATCCCCACTGAAGCCCAGGTCATGAGTTGTCATTTGGAGGCAACCGGTCAAGCTTAGAACCTATGATACCAATACCAAAAAGGACAGAATTCAAGTTAAGCTGTAACTCTACACTTTCAATATCTAGGTGGTGACTGAGGCAAAATAACAACAACAACAAAAACCAAAAAAAAACCCCACAAGATTCTAATTATCGAGATGTGCAGGTGATCTTTTCAATGACGCAAATTCGCAAAATGAAATGAAAGAGTGTCACAGAACTGCCTACGAAAATGTTTTTATAAAGGTAAATTACAAGCAAATTTGAGGAGGTGAAGTAAGAATGCATAGTTATTTCTAGATGGGACAAACGAGAGAGAGGGATTTTTCTGATATACCATTTGGCATTTGGAAGGAAATTTTCTTCCAGTTTTCAAGAATATCATGGTTTAATGCCTGTATAAACACATACATTCATTCATGATTTTATTCATGCATTTATTCAAACATTTACTAAACACCCACTATGTGGCAGGCATTGTGTAAAATGTGGGGATATGAGAATAAATATCATTTACCTGAACGTTCACAACTGTGAAAATTCTGAATAATTAAATCCCAAGGGCAGAAGCACCAAGATTTTGAAAGCAGTGACACAAAGTAGACATGAATTGGACAAATTTGCCCTTAATCTAGAGAAACAGGCAATTGCAAATTTTATTTTTTGTATATCCTGCTACCTACGATCTTGCCTGAAAAATAAATAGCTGAGATTGACACCTTTAGCTTGTCTACCCAGCACTCACATCGTTTCTCTTAAACTACCAATCTCATTCCATAAAATAGGCTCTTGCAATCTGTATCTATGATCCTACCCTTTCTTGGACTCACCTACTTGGACTAGAGGAAGATAGCTGACATATGGAAAGTTGATCCATTTGATAGACTGAGCCAATCAGCATCTTTCTTGGAATTAATAATTGGCCTAAAAATAGCTCAGTTAGCTACAGGTAACAGACTGTAAGAAAGTGCAGAGTTGGAGCAGAGTGGTTGCATTTGGGTTATTGGGAAATGTAAGAGTCAATGTCAGTCTACAGGAAGGGAGATCACGAACAGATAAACAGAAAGAGTTAAGGAAGTATGTTTCAACAAAACTACATTCCTAAAAATTCAAATGGACCCTAGCCACTAATTCATTGGTCAATTCAAGCATGTAAATAAGAGGTAGCTAAGTCTCTTGTCAGTAGGGAGAGAAATCCTAGCACTGGCCACTGTTATTGTAGCATTATTACTTGTGGCCATTAAATGTTATTATTGAATGAACTTAAATGTCCTATGGGGACAATGCTGTTCTGTGTTTTATCTTTTAATTAACTATGTCTGCTAGTACCTCTTTAGGACTATATCTCTTGATTCTGAATGCCATTCCTTCTAGGAGACAAGGCCATCCTTGACAAACAGAAAAACAGAGGTCAAACCTGTACATATACATTGTGTGGGTTTTGCACTTGCTACAGTCATATGAGGAAGGAACAAAAAAAATTATCCATAAGGAAATAGTAACTCTAGATCTGGAATACTGTTTGAGTGGAAAAACAGGTCTTGACTTTTGTATTAGTCAGGGTTCTCTAGGGAAACAGATTCAACAGGAGATATCTGTAAATATTATGAGGGTATTTTTTTTAATAAGGATTGTTTCATATTCTTACGTGTGATTGTGGGGATGCACAAGTCCAAATTCTGTAGGGCAGGCTACAAGTTAGGAACTCTGATGAAAATTTTTGATGAATTCCTCCAGGAAGAGCTGGTTAGTAGAAAAGAAAGAAAACAGATCTGGTACAAGGAGAGTGTCATCTGCTATTGCAAACACCAAAAATGTGGAAATGGCTCTGGAAATGGGTAATGGGTAGAGGCTGGAAGAATTTTGAGGCTTTTGATAGAAAAGGCCTAGATTGCTTTGAAGAGACTGTTTGTAGAAATATGGATTCTAAAGGTAGTTCTAATGAGGCCTTTGAAGAAAATGACAAATGTGTTACAGGAAACTGGAAGAAAGGCTATCTTTGTTTTAAAGTGGTGGAGAACTCAGCAAAATTGAGGATGGAAGGCAGTAGGATGAAAGTAATGAGCCTGGATATTCAACTGAGGAGATCCTGAACTCATGGGCACAAAGAAACCAGAAACTGATGGTTTGGAAAACTCTGAGCTTCTAGAAAGTGAGTTCCCAGAGAATAGTGCTCCACACGAGGGTTTAACTGAATATGGATCCAGTCAGCCAATTCAGTGCAAGTCAGGATTGGAAATACAGTTATCCAGGAAGTATCTGTGGGAAGTCCTAATGTTTAACAGTTTCAGTTGTGCAAAACTGACAAGTTTTTTTTGCAAGATCTGTATGAACAGAACCACTGCCAGCCAGGACTAAAAGGGAAGATTGAAGGGAAAAATCACTTCAAGGGCAGAACCATGGAACCCAAGGTCTGGACTGAAGAAACCATCTCAGGCAAAATGACTGGCCCACCCATGTGTGTGGAAAGGGTGAGTCTGCCCTGAGCTTGGAGATGATGGGCCTTCCATCCTGTTGCTCTGGAAGAGTGCTAACACTCCAGTGTTCTCAGAGGTTGGAGTCTATTCTCCAGGGATTGTGGCAAGTCTGGCCACCATCCTAGTTTCCTCATCCCAGTATTGGAAAAAGCAAGACCCTTGTCACTTGCAAGCACTTGGAAGGGGCTGCTGCTCCATCAGGCCTCCAAAACAAAATATTCTTCCATAGATGACTCTCAGACCTTGAAATCTAATGAACTTTGTCCTGCAGATTTTCAGAATTCCTTGGAACCTGTGATCTGTTTTCCTTCCAGTTTCACTCTATGGAAATGGGAATGTTGATCCTGTGCCTGTACTGGAAACAGATGACTTGTTCTCTAGGTTTCACAGGTCCACAGACTGAGGGAAATTGTGCTCCATGTCAGAGCACACCTGTAACCAATTTTGATAAGATTTTACTTAATATCATTACTGAAATGATGTATGGCTTTTGGAATACTGTGATGGAATGAATGTATTTGCATTTGGAAAGAACATGTCTTTTGGGGGTCTAGAGGGTAGAGTGTGGTGGTTTGAAATGGTATGTACCCCAGAAAAACATGTTCTTAAACCTAACCCATTCCTGTGGGTGCAAACCCATTGTAAGGATGAGGCTGCTTCAGTTAGTTGTGACCCACCTTATTCAGGATGAGTTGTGTGCTGGTTTGAATGTATTATGTCCCCCAGAAAAAGCCATATCCTTTGATGCAATGTTGTGGGGCAAACATATTAGTAGGGATTAAGCTGGAACATTTGGATTAGGTTGTTTGCATGGAAATGTGCCCCACCCAACTGTAGGTGATAACTCTGATAATTTCCATGGAGGCATGGCACCACCCATTCAGGGTGGGCCTTGATCAGTGGAGCCATATAAATGAGCTGACAAACATAAGGAACTCAGTACTGCTGGGAGTGACCTTTTGAAGAGCAGCTACAGCCAAGAGGGACACTTTGAAGAACGCACTGGAACTGGGAGAGGAGCTTCAGCTTACAGAGACGTTTTGGAGAAGGCCTTTGAAAGCAGACTTTTGCTCTGGAGATGCTAAGAGAGGACAAATGCTCCAAGAGCAACTAAGAGTGACATTTTTGAGGAGCTGAAGCCTAGAGAGGAACAGCCTGGGAGAAGGCCATTTTGAAACCAGAACTTGGAGCAGATGCTGGCCACTTGCCTTCCCAGCTAACAGAGGTTTTCCGGATGCCATCGGCCATCCTCCAGTGAAGGTACCCGATTGTTGATGAGTTACCTTAGACACTTTATGGCCTTAAGACTGTAACTGTGTAACCAAAATAAACCCCCTTTTATAAAAGCCAATCCATATCTGGTGTTTTGCATTCTGGCAGCATTAGCAAACTAGAACAAGTTGTAATGCTATTATTGGAGTCCTTTATAAATGGAATGAATACAGAGACAGAGAGGAAGAAAAACAAATCTGGAAGCAAGAAGTTGAAAGCAATGAAATCTAGAAGTGAAGGGAGAGACCAGCAGACACCATCATGTGCTTGGCCTTGAGACAGAGGAGCGGATCTCTGGCATCTAGTCTTCAGGAACAAAGTATCACCTTAGTGATGCCTTGATTTAGATATTTCCTTGTCCTCAAAACTGTAAGCTAATAAATTCCCATTGTTTAAGCTAAACCATTTCATGGTATCTGCTTTAGGCAGCCTACCAAACTAAAACAGCTTTCTATAGAAGGAAGTTGCTCTTAGGCAACATTGGGATTCAAAATCCAGGTGTGCTGTGTTTCCTTACCACAGATGTTGTGTTGTACCATCTGTTCCAAAGCCAAACCATTTCATCTCCAACAACTTTTTTTCCAGTTATGGATGAATGAGGAGGTGGCTGAAAAGTATCATGGATAATGTGAGGGCAGACTGAGCAGTGATTCTGGTTCTTTCCTTGCCTGTGTGGAAAAGGTTGATTTTGCCAAAGGGCTTAGAACGTCCTCTTCCTCTAGACATCTGTGGGTGATCGATTCCTCCCAAATGACAGGATCTGTCTTTTTGTTAGCTTGCTGGTGAGCTGGCATGTGGACTCTCACAGTTGTGGAGGCACAGCTGACTATCCATCTTCAAGTGTGCCATGTGCCAGTTGTTTGGATGGAGGTAATTTTGAAAAGTCACTTCTTAGAAAGAAAACTTTACCTGAGAGCTGATCTTCTAGTAAGGACTATTTTTCTGCTTTTCTCTCCACTTTTGCATGTAAAAGGGGCATCCCAGATGGGAAGTACCCTCCATTACATAATGACATGGCCTCTGGGGGGCTCTTCCTATGAGATTCGTTTTAAATGCAATTTTATTGAGATACATTCACACACCATACACACCATATGAAGCATACAATCCCTGGCTCACAGTATCATCACATAGTTGTGCATTCATCACCATGATCCATTTTAGGACCTTTAATGACCTTGCCTCTGGAAGCTCTTCCTATAAGCTTTTAACAGCATGGCTGAGTCACCTGGGCTGAGTGCTTTGAATGAGCAGTCATTACTCTGAATAAAGATTATCCAAATTTTCCAATACATGGCAGTAGTTAGGCATATTGAAAATTAAAGTTATCTCCCATAAAAATTCCCCAACTTTTGCTCATAGGAGGAACACAAATTAATAAAGATTTCTTTCTGCCAAAAAGTAGAACCCGAGTATTCATTCATTTAACATATTAATTGCTATTTTAAATTCTCACCATATTTTGAGGAAAACTCAGTATGCTTAAGTTTTAAATGCTAATGTAAACAGTATCTGAATTCATTTAACAAAATATGTACTAATGCATCCAGCCAATTAACAAAATGTATATATCTATAGATATTATGTGTGTGCATGTGTGTATATATATATATTTACTACATCTATATTCTGTATACATACATATATAAAATTACACACATAGATACATAGGGTATGTATGTTTACAGGCAAATAAAGATATATGGTACTCTGTAATCATATACAAAACTACCATTCTACTCTATTTATGTGATTAATCAGAGGTTTTATATAGATCTCCAAGACAAAATCTCAGTACCTCTTTTTTAGCATGGATAAATGGATAGAGGGGGACAAATAGCAAGGCTCTAATGTGATTTTAATGCCCTTAATTATGGCTGTGTTCATGGGATTGACAAATGCATTGACTGACGTTTTCCTTAGTTAACCAGTTCTTTGACAGAATTGATGGATTACACCCAATGGCAGCTAGTTACATCTCCACCCAACAAATGATCCTCTTTAGAGTCAAGAGTGCTTTTTATTTACCTAGTGGATATGGTTTTTCTGGTTCATATATTATATTCAAAGAGTCACTGATGTCTAGAGCACATTTATTCCTGGAATAACACTGTAATATGGTTTGTAATAAAATAAGCATTTTAAATTCTGATGCAGCATTTTTTGTTTTTGTTTATTTATTTATTTATTTTAGTTAAAACACCTTTATGTGTAAAATACTTAGCATAGTTCCTGGCACAGAGTAAGAGTTCAGTGCATTTTATTATTGTTTTATTCTTATTATGAGGCACCAAAACAGCCATGTCAAAAAGGCCACATCTAAATGTTTTGCTTTCCCAGAGCTAGGGAAAATGATGATCAGAGGGACAGAGTGAAAACTGAGCATCAAGTAGGGTGATGGCTCTGTAAGGTAGCTAAGTTTGGAAGTTGGTATTCAAGAGACAAAACAAAAAAGGGAACCAATCATAACAGTTGATTTTAAAATTGTTTGCTTATTGTCCCATCTAAACAGTCTCACTGCTTCATTGGTTGAATCTTTAAAAACTAAATGCCATGTTTTAATATATAAAATCCATTTTGCCAATGAAACTAAGAACTTTGTTTATTTTATTTTACATTTTGCATGAGATATCGTTTGAAAATTGTACTATTTAAAATATTTGAAAAGCACTAATTTAAAGACAAGTATATTATATTTGTAACAAGATAATAATTGCTTTCATAGAAGCAGGTGTCCACAGGATGTGACATCAGAAGAAGGCAAAGGAGAGGTAGATTTCTCTCCATAATTTAAATAAAAAATAGAAGACATTTACCTCTGTATTTTACACAGTTCAGGTTAGTCAAATGTGACTTGAGAGAGGATGATCTTAACAAATACTATATGTATGGAATAATATGTAATATATGGGGATTTTTATTTTAAAAATCATTGGGAAGTATGAGGCTGCTAAAGATAACACTCAGGGACAAGTTCTAGTTGATTTTGTAAGGATGATAATAATAATCCCATATTTTCTGGGTTTATAATGACATTTCAGAATAATCTCACATTTATTTATTTTTTGTTTCTTATAAAAGCCCCACAATATATCGAATATTAGAATTAGATTAATTTTGGAGGAGCAAGTGGAAGTCTTGAAAACATGCATAGTTTATCAGAGTTTGCAAAACAAATTGTTTTCAAAAGAAGCCTAAAGAAGTCCTCAGGAGCCTGAAATGCAGGTTATCTCCCTAGGGTCTTCTTCCCACAAGATACAGGGCATCCTGCTTTGCCCCAACCTGCCTCTGCAGTGCCTGGTTAATGTATTCATTTTCTCTCTCCAGTCTCTTTTCCAGATAGTACCTGTCAGAAGTAGCCTTGGCCAAAACTCAGAAGGAAACATGTGTATGCAAATCCTGTCTTTGAACAAGAGAGAGAGGGAGAGGAAATACATGGTTTAGTGTCTCTTCTTTCTCAGAATAACCGTCTCAGTTTCAAACTCTTTTCAGAACAATGAGGGCTACCCGGATCTAAAATAAAGCTTTTCCATCTTCAGCTGACCTCCAAAAATGGTCACTACAACATATCCCAATGAAAGGAATATGTCATTTTCCTTATGTCTGATAAGAATTCTCAATATTTTCAGAATAAGTGGTGTTTCTTTATTGTCTTTTTCTAAGAGTGTGATGAATGTATATAGGGCAATAAGAAGAGGAATAAACAGAGGAGAGAGAGCCTCAGGGACTTGCTTAGGAGGGAAATGGGCTACTGTATGAGGAAGATGGTAAAACAGATGGTAACAAAGGGCCTTCTCTTCAGAAAATGATCCTCCCTTAGTACACTGATAAACTTTACTATAAGAAGAGATGCTTTGCCATTTTAAGCAGTTTAATTTCCTATAATCATCTTTGTTAGAACAGCTGATCCACATAGTTACCACAGGTATTATCTAAGTAGAGATTGAACTACTTTTATAATACCACCAAATGTAAAAAAATAAAATAAAATAGTTCAAAAACTTTACTCTCAACATCATTTTATTTCCTTATGCTTGTTTGGAATAGTAACTACTTATTTCAATCCTGTGTAAACTGCCTTTCCATAAATATATGATTACATACCTGTGTCAGTTCATCACTGATTAGAACCATGAACTCATCTGGAATTTTCTGATGTGAATCATATTGAATAAAGAAAAGGCCATTGACCAAAGCTATTTGTTTCCTTGCTTCTTATTTTATATGCAGTTTACTACAAGAATTGGGGGGAAAATGAAACAAATATCAATGGCAGTAAATCAACAATTTTCCAGGCAGTTCACTGGGAAAAGCAACAGTAAATAGATGGAAAAGTGTCAACAAGGAATTTCAGTGTGCTAGTCTATCGCTATCTCTCTTTCTGGTTTCAAGAGCATTCCATCCAACTTTCTGTAACTATAACAAAGGTAATCTCCAAGGGATTATAAACACTGATGAAGAAGAGAATGCCGATTTTAAATGGGATTTTGGTTTTTCTTAGGTGGGTGGGTGGGTGGGTGGATGGATGGATAGATACACATATAGAGATGATATGGATAGATATATAGATACACATATAGAGATGATATGGATAGATATAGATGTAGATGTAGATGTAGAAATAAAGATAGAGATGGATATGATGGAAAACAAGTCCACTCAGTTATTGTTCCATCTTGCCAATTATTCACTTGATTGTAACTCACCTTGGGTAAGTCAGGCATTTTCTCGGCAATAACTGAAACTCTATTTGCGTGGCTCACTTAAAAAGGATTAAATTGTATTCTCTATAGAATGATTTGGAGCACCTGAACTGTTAGTTTCCATTGCTAGCTTTAGACATTTTTTATAAAAATCCCATTTAACAAAATTCAAACTGATAAAGCGGAATATAGACTTAGGAGAAAATTAACATAATAGCACCTTCAGTTCCTCATCTGGGAGGCATTTTTCCGTCTGTGAAAAGATATTTGAGAATGCCTCAGTGATTTGTCTACTTTCCAGTCTAAATTTCTAGGTGGAGAGCAGGTACTACATACTGCATCACACTGAATTACTGGGAGACCATTCTGAAATTCTATACATTTTTCAGATCATGGATAGTTGTTTTGTTTTATTTTCTTTAAGACAAACATAATAGCAACTAAGCATCAAATGTTCTCTTCCTTCTGGGCAAGACAGTTCACCTGAATAATCTCTGAACTCATCTTTGTTGGGACAATAATATTGAGAACAATCACCAGTGAAACTTTCATTAAAGCTGTAGACCATTGTACAGACATTACTAACTTGTAATAGTAAAAACAACATAGGGATCACCTAAAAGAACATCACAGTGTTAAAACCCAATGTATATTAAATAAATTAACACAAAAATACCAAAAAACACAATACATAATAACTTTTATCTTCAGAGCTGTTTCGTATGAATCCTGCATCTTGTATAAATTTTGTCAAACTTTAATCTAACAGATATTTTTTATCCTGATTAATGTATCTTGCATATATGCATTTCTAGTCATAAAATGCCGCAAATAAGTATTTAATTTAAGAGAACTAAGTGGTTGGAAATAAAAGAAAATTTCCTAGCATCACTTTAGAAGTTTGCATATGTAGTAATCAAATACTCAGTCAAATCTTTGAGAACTTCTTGAACCTACATTTACATTCAAAAGCTACATTTGGGTTAAAAAGCTTCTTGAACCTACATTTGGTGTTTTTCTTTTTCTTTCTAATGTAAGTTATATTAAGAAATTTAATTGAAAAATAATACATTTTCTAGATTAAAAATGAATTTATATTTTGTTGAAGAAAATGTAGATAATCAAAACAAAGAAGAAACAAATCACTCATCTCACCATGTAAAATTAAATATAGACACTTCTGTGTGTGCTGGCATTCTAGTAGTTTTATCGCAGTTTTTCTTTACTAAATCAGTCTTTTCTTAAAAATGCCATTTTACTGAGATATATTCAAATACCCTACAATCATCCACAGTGCACAGTTGTTCACAGTACCATCATGTAGTTCTGCATTCATCACCACAATCAATTTTGAACATTTTCATTATTCCAAAAAATAAAAATAAAAATACAAGTAAAAAAGAACACCCAAAATATCCCATCCCCCCCCCCATTTGCCCCTATTATTCATTTAATTTTTGTCCCCATTTGTCTACTCATCAGTTCATACACTGGATAAAGTGAGTGTGAGCCACAAGGTTTTCACAATCACATGGTCACACAGTGTAAGCTATATAGTTATACAATAGTCTTCAATAAAAGGCTACTGGGTTGCAGTTCAACAGGTAAATCAATCTTGATGTGCCTGTTACATGAACCAATTTGCTCTCAATCTATATATAAATATTTTCATCAAAAGTAAATATTTATAACAAAATTTTAACACTTGCATACTATATAATCATATGAGTATACCATAATATATTTGCTAAGTTCCCTACTTGGGTGTAAGTCATTCACAATTTCATGAGACTATGAAGCCTGTATTTTAGAATACCCTTGCATGTAAGTTTTCATCAATATGTGTGATTTCCTAAGGATAAGTCACTAAAAATATAATTGATTGGTCAAAGTATATGTCCATTTATAAACTTTTAATAACTGTCTCTATGCCTCCTGAGAATATATACCAATTTAGCCTCTCACCAGAAATGCATGCGAGTTGTATTTTTCCTTCAGCCTTGCAGCTCTATCATTACCACAAAATCTTTCTTCATGAGATAAGAAATAAGTCATATTTCATGGTTTTAATATAGCTTTTTCAGATATTTTTGTTTTGGAACTTGTAACTGTTTCCTTTTTTAACCTGTTTTTATTGGATATGCAAATATATGAAAAAGTAATTTTATAGCAATATTTTCAAATTTGTATGATTTTGAGAGAAACTGTAAATTTGGATTTGTACCTAGTTGCTTCAGCATCTAAGTATCTAAATCATATGCATTTGAATAGGGAGGTGAAATACCAAATTGCCTCAGTTTATTCTCAAAGGAGAACATTAAATCTCAAGCCTCAAACCACTTCATCCATTCCCACTCAAAGAAAATTCATATAACTTATTGTATCTTTCTACAAAGAAAATGCCCCATCAATTTATAAATAGAAAAAAAAAAGGATTTTAGAAACAACGTCAAATATCTGAAGAACAAAGATCTAAATAATTGATTAATAGTGATTTGCTTTAAAAAATTTCAGGTCTTCTCTTTAGAAACATTGGCAGAATTTCTTTGAAATCTTCCCAGAGTTGTGCAGTATCTGCATCTCACTTTGAAGATAAAAGTAGTCTTCATTTTCTTAAGTGGAATGTTAAGGATGTGCTTCTCACTTCCTCTCCGGGACAAGGAACCAATGTTCCCTGTCAACAATATATGTCTAACTGTTCATATTGTGAAATCTTCATCTTCTACAAGTCCCAAAGCAAAATAGCATTTAGTCTTGACTTTAAAATAATGGGGGAAACTTCAAATCCATGCAAATAAAACATTTTGGATGAGGCATTTTTCATTGTTTGCCTCACTGGATCTTTCTTATCCTTCAAATCTCAGGCTTATTTTAACCTCATCTGAAAAGACTTCCCAATTGCCAAGTAGAAAGTGAGTTTTGTGTCACTATGCCTCAGAGCACTCTTTTATTTTCCCTCCTAGTGCTTATCTCCACTCACTAATCTGATACTGCTTATTGCTTTCTACTTAATTAGACTGTAAGGTACATGAGGGCAGTCCCACAGCTCTTGTCATGTATTAGTTCCAAACACCCAGTTATTGTATAAATGGATTAATGTGATCTAATATCCATGGGGACAGCATGCAGAAAAGAAGGATCAATTTACCATGGACATCCAAATCTTAGAGCAGACACTGACTCTTCAAGATGTAAGTTCTCTACAAGTTAAAGTTTCTCTTAATGCCATGAAGCATGCCTCCCAAAAATATATTTAGAAAATATGAATAGATTAAAAGGGAGTTTGATAAATCGATGGAGTAAAATACAGGAAAATAAGATGCTTTGATGAGTTGTATAACATTTGAGGTTATATCATGATGAACAACCATCCTTTCTCTGATCTAACTTTGAAGATGAGAATTGGGTTATGAGGTAGTGGGCATAACTTTGTATTTAATGTGAACCTAAGAATCACTATGCTAAATCAAAGTGGAAAAGAAACTATAATTGCAAAGAAAATTTTTTAAAACAGCATAAAGTGAATTTTTCATGTAATTTAAAAGGGGTCTAGGACTTTAATGGGGTACTGTTTCACTGTATTAGGATTATAAAATAAAGGTTAAGAATACACTTGTTTGAAGGCCATGCTCTAGTTCTAGCAAATAAAGACAACATGATTCTGCATTTGAATTATTTCCTCTAAAAGTCTAGCATTGCTGAAGCAAATGGACATAATAAAAATGAACATATTCTTGGTGCTATGTCTAATGGCAAGTAATATGTACGTCCAGATGGAAATTCCCAGTTTTCCTTAAGAACATCTTTAGAGTGTTCCTAGCATTATCATAAAGCCATCATAATAGCATGGGATGGGAGTGTCCTTAAGATCAAACAACTCTTTCAGTAGACACCTTGCCTTTACAACTATTAGTTGCTTTCTTTTTGCTGTATATAAAATTCTTAGTTGACAGTCTTTCTTCCAGCAATTGAAAAATGTCACCCCACTCCCTTCTGGTCTACATAGACCATAAGAAGTAAACACTGTTAATCTTATTGAGAATCCTTCATAAGTGATGACTCATTTCTTTCTTGTTGCTTTTAAGATTCTTGGACTTTGGCTTTTGACAGTTTGATTATGATGTATCTATTTGCAGTTCTCTCTGAGTTTGTCCTACTTGGAATTGAGCTTTTGAGAATTTTAGAATGTTTTCCATCAAATTTGGGAAGTTTTCATCCACTTTGTTTTCAAATACTCTCTCTGAACCTTCTTCTCACTTCTCTCTTTCTGAAACTCTCATTGTGCGCATGGGTTGGTCTACCTGATGGTGTCTCATAGGCCTCTGAGGAAGATTGTTCATTTTTCCTCATTATTTTTTTCTTCTTTTCCTTTGACTGGACAATTTCAACTGACCTATCATCAAGTTTGCTGATTTTTTTTTCTGCCTGCTCATATCTGGTGTTAAGCCTCTCTGTGAATTTTAATTTCAGCAATTGTAATTTTTCAACTCCAGAATTTCTATCTGGATATTTGTCAAGATTTCTCTCTCTTTATTGATAGTCTCTATTTGGTGAGACATTCTCTTCATATTTTCCTTTAATTCTTTAGACATGGTTTGCTTTAGTTCTTGAATATATTTAAAATAACTGATTTAGAGACATTTTCTAGTAAATCCATTAGCTAGTCTTCCTCAGGGAAAATTTCTAGAATGGTTTATTTAGTTTTTCTGTGTATGGACCATACTTTCTTGTTTCTTTGAATGTCTCATAATTTTTTGTTAAAAACTGGACATTTTAATTATGCAATGTAGTAACTCCAGAAATCAGAATCTACCCCCTACTTGGGGTTCATTGTTATTGTTGTTTTTGTTTATTTGTTGAGTGACTTTTCTGAACTAATTATGCAAAGTCTGTATTTTTGTCATGTACAGCACTGTGTGCTCTAACTGATTAGCTTAGCATTGGACAGAGATTTCCTTGAACACATATAACAATAAGTCTCTCATTCTTTGCTAAGAGGGTGTGTGTGTGTGTATTGGGGCATGTCTTTGATACTCATTCAGAGAGTTGACAACTCTTCCTTAGTCTTTGTTTCATGCTTATTCAGAGCCTCAAGATCAGCAATAGGTGAGAGCTTAGGGCCTCAAATCCATCCTAAGTATGCATATACTTCTGGGCATTTTCATAGTCTTCTAGCTTCCCAGGAATATGTTGAAATTTATCAAAGCCTTATCAGACACCTCCTTCTACAGCTTTTTCTTTTAAGCTTTTTGGTTAGTCTATTGTTTCCTACTCACCTCATTCCTTCTCCCCTACCTTCACTGTTATCCATTTCCTCAGTCATCTGCAAAGTCAATCACTTGCCTCTAATTTTTATCAACAAACACCCCTGGGGAAAAGGCTTTTCACACTGGGTGACTTCCCTGTCATATCAAATGAAGACAGACTTGCAGGTGGAGTCTTCCAGGGAACTACCAGACTTGTTAAATGATGATAATTCTCTGGGACTCAGGCCTTCAAGGATCTCTTACCCTGTAGGCCCTCTCCGCTGGCTTACAGGCTGTTGGTTTTCACCATGATTGTGGCTGTTGGTTTTCAAGGCAACAGTCAGCTGGATTGTGGGGAGACTTAGGGGTGGGAATAGGGCAAGTTAAAATGCCCCAAGTCTCATTCTCCTAACTGAGATTCAGTAGGTTTCCTTGGATAAATGTACTTCGAATTGCTACAAACCTTTGATTTTCAGAGTTCTGTAAAAGTTGACTCGGACCATTTTTTTCCCCAATTTTTCTTGTTTTTATGGAGGAACAAATTTTCAGAGGTCCTCACTTGGCCATTGTCATTGACTTCAACCCATTGCTTTACTTTTAATAAACATTCAACTTCAAAATAGATAGTCTGTTGAGAGTGTAAAATTGGCATTGTAAAAGCATTTTTTTCAAAGTTCACCTGGAGGATGTTATTGGTTTTACTGTATACATTAAAAATGAAAAAGTAAAAAAAAAAAAAAAAAAAAAAAAAAAAAAAAAAGAAAAAGAAAAAAAAACTCGCCCCAAACAGTGATTTTAACAATTTAAATGAATGGTGTTCCTCACTGGTTACATTGCCTCCATTCCTTGTTGGCTATATTGGTGGTAATGATTTCAGAAATACCTGCATATTGATATTCTCAAAGACCTTTGCAGAGCCAAAGAAATGCCCCCAATTCTAAGCAAGTTATAGACAAATTAATTGCATAGAAAAGCCATACCATAGCATGGGCAACAAGCTTCAAATAAAGCAGGGGTAAAGCTTACAAGAATCAGCCAAAGACAAGTGATAAACAGAGGAAACTAGATATCAGACTGTGTTCACAGGCAAAGTCTCATAAGTACTAGAGAAGTGGATAATAAGAGTCCAGATAGGAAACCATACAAATATATAATTTATAGAATTTTTATTGTTTTCCTTTTGTAAAAAAGAAAATACAATAACTGCTCATTGGTACGAGTTCTACTGTTCTACTTCGGTTTGCAGGGTGGGGGGGCTTCTTTTTTTGTTCAAAAAATATGAACTTAGGAAAAGCCAATTTCATGTGCTGTTAATTTAATTCTCAACAATAAAACCTTACATATACTGATGGAAAATGAAATTACCCTTTCTATACCTTTTTTTATGTCAATTAAATGCTTCTATTTTACCACCCGAAAATAAACCTTGCACATTTCTTTGTATTATATCCTCATCTCTTGGCAAAATTAAAAATAGATAAAAGTAATTCACAATAGTGAGCCTGGCAAATCCTGTCATTTGAAGATGTTGGCACAATGACATTGAGAGTCATTGTATCAAGGTTCAAACCCCCAATGAGGTGAGAATTTTTCTAGATGGGTGATGCTACTTATGTATTTAATGGAGTATGCAGAAACATGGAATTTCCTTGGCAATTATTTACAGTAAAATCACAATATTTTAACCCAGCTTTGAGTGGGTTTATGTACTCATGCCCCGTCTTCAGCATTCTTGACACAAAAGAATTTGTGAAGTAGGAAAATGTGTCTGCGATATATAAAAAGACAATGCTATATAGGAAATGTTTCTTTCCCATTGAATTAAATGCCTACCAAATGATTTCAGAGTACTCCAACCAAGGATATACATCAGAACTATAAACACAAAATCACCTCTAATTTAATATTATCTTTGAACTTCTAATGGTCCTGACTTGTTCTCCCTAGAGGCTGCATATGTAAGGATATATAGAAATTCATTGCTCAAAAAACAAAACAAAATATTACAAGTGTTAGGCTACAGACATAAAACTGAATATTACTGAAATCTCTATTTGAAAAAAAGTAGATATATATTAAAATCTTGCTCTTTAAAAAGAGAAGTTAAATAGATAACTCTTTTCAAGACTACCTTAGAGAAAAAGAGAAATAGACAAAATGTAATTTTGGAGTGTAAAAGGAGATAAGAATTGCAGATGTAACATAAAGTACATACATTTCTATGGCAGTGACTTTCAAAACTAAAAGAGAAAGGTAAACAATTTTCTAGAAACATAAAAATTAGAAGAATTAACTTCAGAAAATAGGTAATTAATAGAGACCAAGTACCTTAGAAAGGACTGGAATGATTTAAGATATACCATTAAAACAGCCAATGTCCAGATGGTTTCATTGTGAATTCTATCTAAACTTTAATGAATACACAATCCCAATATATAAAATATTCTAGGTGCTAGAAAAAGATAGATATCTTGCCAAGTCATTTTATTAAGGAAGTATAATTATAATCCAAAAATATAACAAAAATAAAATCCCCAAACAAAAGCCTATAGAACAATTTTAATTTTGAACACTGATGGAACTATTCTTCATAAAATATTAAAAAATATAAGGCAATGATATATAAATGAAAAACTACCACCTAAATATTATTTATTCCAGGAATACAAGGATGATTCCATACTAGGAAATCATTTTGTACATGCAATACATAATTAAATTCAAGGAGAAGAAAATTGTAATTAAATACTAAATGCTGAAAAGTCTTTCCAAGACATCAGTTAGTCATTCCTTATTTTAAAAATGAATAAACTACAAACTTCTACACAAAACAGGAACAGAAGAAAAACATGTCTTTTATAGACAGTTTTTATCATATAACTTCAACATTATTTTAAATGGGGAACATTGCCATTTCCATTAAATCTGGAATAAAATAGTGCTATAGTCATCACAGTTTTAGCAATTCTAAAACAATCATTTATTCATTCAACAAATAGTTATTGCACATTTGCTATGTTCCTGGCACTGAGAATATAGCAGTGAACAAGAGATCCAACTTTAGTTTTCATAGAATTAAAAGACAGAAAATAGACAAAATTAAAAGTTGAGGACATAGGAAATAAGATAAGTGCTATGGAGAAAATCAAGGCAGGGGAAAGCACTCTGGCAACAATCTTTAGAATTGTTCTTCAACCTAGATATCCACTCCTGGGAAATAGATTCTCAGCTCAAGAATGACAAAATACTGCAAACAAAAGTAACGTATTTAACAAAAGTAAAGATTGAATAAATTGAATTGTGGTAAACCCTTATCAGGGAGCATTATTCAATCATTTAAATAAATGAAATAGATCTCAGCCTGTAGACTGGGGAGAAAACCTCTTTTTGCTATGAGAAAAGAAATAAAGAAGCAGGTAGGATATTCCATTTGGGTAAAACAAACAAACAAACAACAAAAAAAAAACAGTAACATAGAAAATATTCTGTATATGCATGCATACTTATTTATATACACCTATATAAATGCTTACATATATGAAGATGTAAAAATTATATAGAGACCAAGAGAACATATAAAGGACAGCTGAAAAATGGTAACCTAGCAGATGAAGATAAGGACTTTGAGGGTAAGCAAAAATAAAGCCACCTATTTCAGATAAGAAATGAGTGAATAAGGATGTGTGAAAAGCTGACTACCAAATTACTTATGATGACTATGTCAGGATGACAGAACTTTAGATGATTTTACTTACATCTTATTAATTATGTTACTGTAATAATAATATAAAATAATACCACTTTGTGAGATTTTGGATTTCAGTGCAGTGTTTCTCCCAATATAACTTGGTACTAAGAAATCTTGGGCACACACAATGAGTAGAATTTTCTCATGCCCTTAACATACAATGAGATTCTCAAGTCTGGAACCTCAAATAGAGAGATGAGGGCATTTCCTCCACACCTGATAGATATCCCACCTCCCTTTCAGCTCCTGTCAAGACCAAATTAACCGTAATGGCTTTTTAAGAGGAAAAATCAAGTTGCTTTCGCATTCCTTTAAGGCATTCCAAGCATGAATTTCAGTTACAGGATTTGTAACTCCAGAAATGGCTAAAGTAAATCATGTTATTTAAGATGAAAAATGTAGCATGAACACAGCCATTGCTCTCCCTGCTTTGCCCTCAGTTTATTTATTTATTTTTTGCCTCATCAAAATGCAAAATACAGTTTGAAAAATTAAGCAAGGCCCTGAGTATTTATCATGAAATTTATGTGTATTTTCAGCCCTCAGATGCATTAGAATGCAGTTGGCCTAGTTAGAGCACACTCCTCAGCATTTATAGATAAGCTACCACCTTTGGAGTGGCCATGAAAGTGCCAGGCTCTCTCTGCAGGGGAAGCTCCACAAATACCTATGCCTATTTCCCACTCCTGACAAATGCACAGTTAATTTCAAATCCCACAGCTAATAATGGCAGTGCATTAAAATTTTGCCCATCAGACTGGTCGGTGGTTGTTTTGGCCCATCAATCCACCCACCATGTTAGAGAGAAGGAACTGCAAGGCAGATATTTCTGTCATTCTGGGGCATGTTTCCACCTGTACTTTAGACAAGAATCTTCAAGAATCTTTTGTGACAAGAGAGTAGAAGAGAATAGAATGGAACACAATATAATATAATACAGTATCAAAATGTCCTGGGTTTTAAAAAGAAAAGGTTTAATAAGAATTATTATTTTATTTAATTTTTTCCATGTCATGACTTAGGGGCAGTGAGTTGTTTCAAAAGTATCTAAGGAGATTACGTCTGTGCATTACAAAAAGAAAAAAAATGTGTCTAAGGAGAATAACTGAACGATGATAACGCTTTTGAGAAAATTAAAATCAACCTACACAAAACAAAACAAAACAGCATTTCTCAATTGCAGGGTTGGCCCTGCACATGACTCTGAAGCTGCATTATTTTCTGGCCCCCTTTTTATCAAGGACCGTTCCCCTTTTTGCTGCTTTTCAGTTCAGTTACTCAGAGTCTTCTTGGTGATGAACATAGATTGGAAGTCCTCTCATGGGTGTTCATCAGTTAATTGGAAAAGGCAATTATAATCTTCCTTTTATTTTGACCCTGATTTATTTGGAGCAGAGGCATTGTTTCTAAGAAAAAAAAAAGCTGTGTAGACTGTTTAAAAGCAACAATGCATTTAAACAAACAAAAACGGTAGTTATACCTGGGAATCAATTTATACAAAGATATTTTTAAAATATTTTTTTCAAATTCTTGGAAATGTTTTTCATACTTTTAAAATATTTGTTTAAGACTGTAAACTTAAGTCCTTCCAAAGCATTCTACTTAGAATGTTCTTTTCAAACACATTTTATGTAACCTTAAATTAATAAAGTACTGATGGCAAAACAAGTATGCAGATGAACATAAATTAATATTGGTAAGCAAAAAACTCACCTGGTGGGAGGCAGAAAGGCAGATAGTATCAGAGAGAAGCCCACTGACCATTACAATTCAGCATGTCCCAGGAAACAGCCTGTAGGTTTGATGGGGAATGAGAAGCATTGGTTAATTTAGTAAGGTGGAAGACACTTATGCAGGTATCTACTCTGATAGTAAAGGGCAACAATAGTAGCAAGTGATGACTGTTGAATTTATACCATGTGTTAGTTACTGGGCTGAGCCCTTTGCAGACACAAATTCCTTTTATGTTCTTGGAGCCCACTCTAGGCAGTTTGTATTCACTCTTCATCCCCAGGAGCTGCCCTTGGTCTACACCCTATTTACTACCAACCCCCAAAAGTCTGTTAAATCCACATGTGAATATTTTCCTGCTAGTAGTGAAAATCATATTTTTCTTTGGTTGCATTAAGTTGCAGTTTTAATTTCAGCTAACAATACTGCAGAATTAGACAAATTGCAACTCGTTTCTCAACTGGCATACAAAGGGACATCTAAACCAGAAAGTGGGTGTTGGCATTTGGAATAAGGAAAGTTAGAACAAGATTTGGAACACATTGATTGAAATACTGAACAAGGACTTAAGTTAGGACAAGAATTTTTCCCAGAGGGACCAAGTTAGTGAGGCCTTGTTCTCCTGGGATAGCATATCATTTATATCTTTCTTTTTTTTTTAAAATTAAATGTAAAAATGCCAAATTAAGTTGTTCTGTTTTGTGTGGAATCTCTCAAGAAGAAATGGGCTTCTTGTAAATCAGATGCAGTTTTGTCTGTATGAAGAGAAGAACCTGCAACTGAGAATATAGGCTGTTATTGGTGATGTACATAAGTAAACTATGTGTCCTGGATGGTGGAAACCTTTTTGCCAATATGGGGTCACATAGTGAACTTTTACCCATGACAATTTTAAGTGGCATCTCTAATGCCAGTGCAAGAAATAGTAAGACTGAAAGTATAAAACCCAGTAAAGATAAGTCAGACATTACAGCTATGCTGCATATCAGCCTGCCCCAGTGAGATTAAGACTGGATTGGTCTCTAGGAGAAAGGGGGGAAACTTCTTGAGGAGAAGGATGAATAGGATGTCTGGGAAGTGTCTCAGGGCATTTGGGGTACAGCTGTTTGAGAAGGAAGCCAAGATTGTGCAGCTAAATCCCCTTTATCCTCCACTTCCATCAGAGCAATTACAGTTTTCTTCTCTTTTTTTATGTAGATAAGGATTCCTTTTATGAGTACACTTAAAAATAATAATTCTTAAAAAAATACTAAAACTCTTAAAAAAATGAAATGCCATCATTATGATTTGCCATCTAAGAATCATTTAGAAAGTTTGTTAAAAAAGCAAAAGCCACACTTCCTTTCTGGTTCACAGGTCTGGGGTTGGGTCCAAGAATCTTTTTGTATTGTTGTTTTGCTTACATAAGCTCTTTGGTTGACTTTGATGAAAGTGGTCCCAGGCTACACTTTGAAATATAATGTTCAGGAAGATTGATCTTTTATAAAGATCATTCTGATGCTCACCTCCCAAGATTTCTAACACACTTCATATCCTGGAGGTCCCTTCATTTGATACAGATCTCCTTGTCTTCTCTGGACACAAAGCAACTTCATTTTGGTTACTATAAACTCGGCATCAACTCCTGCCTTTTTACTAAAATGATAAATTTAAATCCTTGAAAATTTATTAATTTTTAGTTTGTACCATTTTTATGTAAAATAGACTTTGCTTATGAGTGCTTTATAATTCATAATTACATTCATTGGGATTGGGCCTACACCATTTTCAAAATATATAACATTTCACAGTCTTAATATCCACACTGTTGTGATGTTTTTGAATTAATGGTTTCCTGGATATACACTTATCTAACATGATCAGGATTTTTTAAACTTTCTTATACCATAATATTTTCACTCAAAATTTTAATGGAAACACCAAAATATAAATATAAATATAAACATAAACATAAATATAAACATAAATATATATATATACACACATACACACTACTTAGGGACTTTAATTTTTCATTGTGGAAAGGAAAAGAACTATTTTTGAGGATTAACAAAAGCATCTCCACTGAGCCCTAAGGTTCTGGGGTAGAACGGATTGAAAACCACCACCTTCAATTGTATAACATATATGTCATCAATCTGAAAAATGGGCTTTCCCAGAACATTTCTTTTTTACAGATTTTCCAAGGACATTCAGTGGAGCTGTGTGTAAAAGTTAAGGATTCCTACTGAGCCTGGAAGTGGTAACAAATGAGCATTTCTCTTTTAGTCATTGTAAATCATAAGCTTAAATTCTCTTTTGCTCACTTTCTGCCTACCCTTTTTGCTTTACTATGTCCACATGTGTGAGTTGGGAGAAACATATAAAGTGGACGGTTCATTAAGAAAAGAAAACTGCAACCCTTAAATCATGAATTTATGCAATTTTTAACTGTTTTTAACAAGCACAAAATGGTTCACAGGAATTATGCAAGTATAGATCATTTTAATTTGAATAATTGTAGAATCATAAAAGGCTCAGTTCTTTAATTTTGTGCCTTCAAGTCAGCCACTTTGATTAAAAAATAATAAAGCATGAGAGCTGTAGGGTCCTTACAGGTTCTTGGTGCTATCGTGGCTCCCTGATCTTCTGTGCTAATTTTCCTCATTAATATTAATAAAAGCCTGATAGGCCATTGCAAAGCATGCTATGAAAAGCAGGCAATTAATTGCTTGTAGTATTTTTATGCTTATTTTGCACAATGAAAATAATGCCTCAGGACTATCAGCTAATCAATAACATCATCTGTGTTGAAAATGAGAAACTTCAGTTTCTTTTTTATAAATCTCTCTTAAATCTGAGAACATGAAAATCTAGTGAAAGCTCTTGAAATTAATAGGATAGAAGGGAGTGTTTTATTTCAGCTGTTTGGGTGGAGAGACTGTTTTGTGGATAGAAAGAGAGAGAGAGGAAGGAAGGAAGGAAAGAGAGAGAGAAAGAAAGAAAGAAAATGCCTGGGCATTTCATATTGTTCAACCCTTTCAATGAGTACATTCTTACATTCTAGATGGGTTTGCCTTTTTGCAGGTGAAACTGAAAATCAGAATATATGAGCATACTGTATGTTAGATAAAGCCATTTTAAGGACTCCAGAGCAACCTTTTTGATTGATTTACTGATTTTTAAAAATCTTTTTATTAATCAGTCAGCTGATATTTTGGGGCAAATCACTGTTTGTTTTGTCATTTTTGTTTTCTTTTTCCTTTTCTCTATTTCTAACCCCTGCCCCACCCCTCTCTTTTTGGTCACAGCATTCCCCAATGAATAATGGATTCTGCCTTGCAAACGTAAGTTACTCTAAATCATGTAATTCTTCATCATGACCACAAACAAAATTCAGAAACAGTTGGGTTATCACTCATGAAAAAGAGGAAGCTGAATGATTCCCGAATCAGATCTGGAGCACCCAGACTTTTCAACTGAGGACACAGAATAGGAAAGTAGAGGGAACTTATAAAATTAAACAGTTTACACATGAAAGATTTTGTACTGAAAGTGATGGATAAATAAAGACTTGAATACTTGCTCTTCTATTCATCATCAACCAATGAAAGCCTACTTGATGCAGTCTTTGGAAGGTGTGTGAGCCAAGAACCTGTGAAGACCCTATGGCTTTTGTGCTTTATATTTTAATCAAATATCATGTAAAGGAAGTAAATATCTTCTTCTCTTAAATACTTTCCAAAAAATAGTTGCATAAATAAAAATGTTTCCCAGAAAATTTTGGATTGCATTTTTTTGTAAGATGAAAGAAAAAGAGGTTTAAAAGTTCTATCCAGGTTAAAAATTCCTAGTTTTAGAAGCTTCCCTTCTCTTTATGGAAGACTGGTCATACTTCTGATTCTAGTGTTCCTGTCTCGCTTGCAGAAAGTATACATCTACTGTTTTTTTATATTTTAAAAAAATCATGTTAAATATATCAACAGATCAATTTAATCGGGCTTTGTCCCAATGTGGCCATGTTCATTTCCTCTGACAGCCTTTTTAGTTTTAGACCACTCTCCTATGGCCTATTTCAGAAGGCCATTCATTCAGGGTTTAATAAATCAGTCTTCCATAAATATAGACCCATATTGTTTAGACTAAAATACATTGAATAATTATTTTCACAAAAATAATATTTTCTACATTATTAACTTTAAAATTAATTTATGCATATTTTACAAAATAATTAAAATAGCAAGTGTGCACAAACAACATAGTTTGTAAGAATATCATAGTATTCAAAATAAACTGAGCCAAAATTTCTGACAAGAAATCATTGGGTAATGAAATAAAAATTCTAATCCATTCTTGGCATGAATTTTCTCCAAATCAATTCTATGCTTTTGAGTGTAACCACTTCCAAGAAAAAGAATAGTTATAATTACTGCTGAGCAGAATCTATATGCAGGTTGCAAGCCACATTACAAACTTAAAAAAAAAAGAAAAGGATTCAACTCCAGCCTAAGAACTGGCAATAGGGGCTGCCAGTCACTTTTACATGTCAACATCAAATCACTGGTGGAATGTTTATCATGAGAAACTTTGCTTATTGTGATTTTTGTAAGGTGATATTACTTTTAGCATGATGCAAAAGCAAATTTGGTGAAAAGGTTTGGTAACTTTATTACTCCCTTTTTTATCCCTAAAGCTAAGAACAACTACTGGGCAAGAGATGGGGTGCATTTCATTTCCAATTTGTTTAAACCAAACATCTTAGTTTGGACTGTAAATATCTTGTAACCCACATCGCTAAGACCTAAAATGCACTTGTTCCTACAGGTTTCTGTCTTCATCAGTTTACATGTAAGGTACATAGACTTGCAGCAGCCCCTTGCTATGGTGAGGGGTCCCCTCTGCTTAGAGCACAAGCTTGGACTCCTCATAATGCAAAAAGCTTCTTGCAGCAGCAAGTGTGACAGGGATCAAGGGCAGCAATGCACACTGTACATACAGGATCAGCATCTCAGAGGTCTCAGGCAGCCCCAGCCCCCCCTCACTCCCCTCCTGGGACACTGTGTGTGCAAGAGATTACGAGGCATGAAATGGCACCCTCAGTGCGGGAAAGCCATCGGGTTTTGGAGGAACCCTCACCTCCAAAGACTTCTCACTAATCCCGGAGTCTGCTCAGGCACAAGCCACAGCCTCCAGCAGCAGGACCAACCCGTCCTTGTACTTACTCAGCAAGGACGCACAAGTGATTGCTCTGTATGGTTGTTCTTGGATGGATTCGCACTTAGCTTGGCTTTGGTCTACTTAAACACCCAATAATTCCTGCATTAATTACACAAGGAGAATTGACCCAGGCTCAAACTCTCAGGTCTAGGGAGAGGGGGGCAAGTGGATTGCACTGCTTGCTAAGTAACAGAACACTGGAGCCACATGATAATGGGGTTTAGACTGGGCAGAGATTGGGGCACTGCTTTTCCCCATTCGACATCTGTGCTGGTGCCCTAGCTTGATCTGTCGAGATCACATTGGATTGAAGGTGGTTGTTGCAAACCAGTTGAGACTGTGAAAATTTGCCGAGTCAGGCACTGATCACATAATTGGGAATATAGTTGTGGATAGGCAAAGCTCTGTAAACTCCAAAAGCTACCAGCCACTCAAATGGACACTCTCTCCCCTTCCCTCTCTCCCTATTTCTGTCTCCACTTTGTGTTACACATGCATGTGTAAATTGAGTAACTCCTTGGGATGAATACTTTCAAGAATGGGTTTATTAGATTGTTGTCAAGAATTATATAATTCCATAAATGGTAGAAACAAAAACATGCAAGTGAGCCAATTTGTATTCAGTTAGAGCACTTATTTTCCAATAAGAAAAGGAACTTGCCACGTCCCCTGATGTTAAGTATTAACTTGATTTTGTACACTATTATGCCACATGTAATAAAACAGGATGAAAGAGAGTCAACCAAGTTAATTAAAATACATCCAGTCTCTAAACTGACAGCAGGTTGTCACAGTAAATTTTCTAGTAAAAGACAAAGGCAATTATGGATATACAAAAACTTAAAGAGTGCGCAATGTTGAACTTTAAAGAGCTTCATATGCCCAATAAAAGAAAGGTACAGAAACATACAATTATAAACTTCCAAATTAGATGACTAAAATCAGTTTTTTAAAAATCTAAAAATACATTTAGCTTATGACCAACCAAATGTATTCCTAAATATGTACCCAATAAAGTAGAAAAAAAATATCCACAAAGCCTTTTAAAAGAATTTTCATAGTGGGTTTAGTAATAATGGCCCAATATTGGAAACAGTCCAATTGTTTATCAATAAAGTAAAAGTTGTATGGTGTATTTATACAATGGACTGCTTATAAAAAGCAATGAACTATAAATTCAGAGTGACATTGAGTCTCTCAAAAAATATACACACACATGCTGGAATAAAGAAGCACATGCACAAGAGTATACAGACACTATTTCCACGTAAATGAATTTTGAAAACAAGCAAAACTAACCTATGATGAAGGAAAATAAAAATCTGAACTGTGTTTCCTATGTGGGGTGGGGTCTGGATTGATCAGAAATTACATTAAAGACCCCTGTAGGATGAGTTTTTGATCTCATTGGAGGTTAAAGTGACAGAAGTGTATGCTTTGTCAGAATGCAGACAGGCACATCACAAACTGGGCATTTCACTTAGTTGCGCAAGTTTCCTAAAATTAGACAAATAATCACCACCTTATTTCTAGTATGTACCCTAAAGTGTTTGGCTGCCATTTATTTTAAGTACATAAGAAATAAGATTTGACAAATGCAAAGAGGGATGGTTAGGTGCCGGTTAGCTGTCAGAAAAACCAAGGTAAAATGTAAATTTAAGGGATGTTTTCCCTTATCAGGGGCCTTTTGTGGGATTGTCCTCCAAAGTCTTTGGACCCTTCATGAACTACAAAGTTAACTGACTTCAGGATCTGGTATAACATTTAACATAAATGACATGGCTGAAATTCTGACTCTCCCACCCACTGGTGATTTTAACGAAGACGATCACTTAGCTGTCTGAACAAAGCTTCAAACTGGTTAAATGGATATACCTGAATGCACCATTGTTCTTTAACATTCAAAAGGAGACAGGAAGTCTTAAACATAGTTTCATGAACCTCACAAAACTATGAATTTTTAAAAATTTGAGATATTGGCATCATTTCCTCAAATGATTGTATACCATTATGAAATTTAGGCTGAGTTTCCCCCTCATGTATCTCATGTTAATTTAACTGTCCCTGGGCTTGCCAAAGCTCTGTCTTAACTAATACCAAACAATATATAGTAAACATTTTTGCTGTGCCTGCAGATTTCATCCCTAGTAATTCCATATCCCCTAATTAAGTATGGAGTTTTGGAATTTTATACCACTATCACCACAAAGAACTATTACATAATGCCAGGTGTTTGGATTCAAGAACTATGACTTTGTATTTGTGTATTCTTATAGCATATGCCATGACCATTATTTCAAGACAGCCATAAACAGTAAATCACTGCTAAAATGTCTAGTGAAACAAGTCATACTTCCAACATACACATTTTACTTTAATGCATGTGTCCTATTTATGTGGTTATCTCTCTTTTATAGGAGAGATTTGTTCTAGAATAGTGGGCTTAATTAGCTGAGGCATTTAAAAGTTTCTTAAAACAAGAGACAATAAAGTCTGTTTATAAATTACTGCTCACATGAAGAGTGAATGCTTTTGAAAAAGAAATCTCAATCCCCAGTAATATAAAGGTGCAGATTCATATCTGTTAATGGCCTATTTAATTTCAAATTATTGCTCTTTAATATAACAATGGAACTATTTTAACTGCCATATAAGACACTCAGTTCTTGTTTTTCTGATTTATTGAGCTAGGCTACTCATGAAGAAAGCTATTTTATTGAGTACTTTATTCTGTGATGTTCTAACTACTGCTTTGGTAATCTTAAAACATAAGAGTAGTGCAACTGCCTTCGATTTGGCTGGATATGTTTTGTAGGAATGTCCTTGAAAATTTTTCCATTAGGATGAGTTATATCCTTTGTATACCCCTGTGAACTTGAAGGTATCTGCTTTTAATGGAAAGGCAGGAAAGGAGCAGTTTCCAAAGTTGTTGGCATGCTTTGTTTCCCTAAATTATAATTTCTACACGGATTTCTTTAAGGGGTTGCTTACATCTAGCTGTTTAAGTAAAGTGAACATTTTAAAACCAGAGCAAATTTCAGATTACCAATCTTGCTTATGACACTGGTTCAGTATATACAGGAAACACTTGAAAACCTTATCTGGCCATTAGTCTGTGTTCAATAGTTATGTAACAGCTTTAATTGTATTGTTTTTTAGTCAAAGGAATCGAAGACACATAAAATTGTTAACCCATCAGAAAAATCAGAGCCAGCCAACAAACATAAGAAAGAAGTTCAACCCGTGTTTTTTAGCCAAGTACTGGGTGATACAGGTTTTTATAAACATACATTTGCAAACATGTACCTTAGAGAGCTCAAAAGCATAGCAGTGGTTAAGACAACGAGCTATATTGAAAGGAATAATTAAGCCTTTCTTCACGTGGTGCAATATGATAAGCATGAGGCCAAAGAAAGAAGTGCTGTCTCCCCCAGTATTCCACTTTCCCCATTGAACAGAACCAGGTGAGGTCAAATGGAGCACCACAGAGGTTGACTCCTGCTTTGGGAGCCCCAAAGAAAAACCTCCTTCCATTCCATGGACCCGGGGGAGGGGGGCCCAGGGGTTAGGAAAGAGGGAACAGAACTTAGGAGTGGAAAAATACTGAGTATTGAGTTAGAGTGGAGAAAAATGCCTTCAACATGGGGTCTTCTTGTTAGTATGTGCAAAGCAGCTCAGCCAAGCCTTTCCTGTACCCAACATGAGAACCCCACCCCCCCAACCCCAATTGAGGCGCCAAGGCTGGGGATGCAAGTGTTTATAGGAACAAGTCTGATCAGGGATACTTCAGCCCTTGGTGAAACTCCCTGGGGAGACTGCAGTGAGCTGGCTGAGCCCCAAGTCTGTATGTAGATGCAACTCACCCCCAGGAGGCTGGACAAGTAGAGCCCTATAATGCTGGTGTTTGGGACTGGAAGTTCACATAAAGGATTCTAGCTGGGAGCCGGACTCCACACGCACATCTGTACTCACATTTGGTGTTGGTAAGTGTAGGAGGAGATGGAGGAGGAAATAGGTCAAACCCATGCCCCTTCTGTGGTTTTGCAAATTTGAAACATCTTTGTATGATATGTCTGCAGTTCCATCACAATTTTATCATTCACATTAGTTGGCTCAGCTGTTTGACTTCCCAGACTTTACCCTACCAAAATAAGGGTATGGTTGTTCAAAGTCTAGATACCATGTTTAACATTTGAAAAGGAAAACTCAGAACAAGAGCCTACAAGTCCTTCAGTAGCAGATTTGTATTATTCAGCCATCAGATGCTATGCTGTTTCTAAAAGCAACCAAAAAAGTGTTTGATAACGACACATGCCATTCTCTTGCTCATAAAGCAAGTTGGCTGCAGTCAACTCTCCCTTGGACAATGACTCCTACACACATTCCCAGGCTGAACCCTGTGTTTGCGATTATAATATGGCCATTCTCTTAGCAGAGGGAAGATGGAGCTACTTAAGCCAAATAATTTCTCCCAGACCTTCTTCTTGGGAATAGCATGTCGTTTCTACACATCATCAGCAAGTTTTAACCTGGGCAGGGACACCTCACAGAAATTTGTGGATCTGGATTTAAAACCATTGGTTCAGAATCAGAGCAAGGCTGCTCAGCATTGGGTGTTACATAGTTGTGAGAAACAATGAGGAGACTATATTGCTGAATATAAAAAGCGATTTACCTAAAGGTGGGATCTTTTTAAAAATAACAATCTGTTTGCAGATATTTGTGAATGTGCGTTTTTCCATAAAAGCTGAGGGAGAAACTTGGCGATATCTCCAATTAAATTGGAACAAAAAACCCACAAAAAACAAAAAATATGTTATTCATGTCCAATATATCAGTTTATAATAGTCCTGGTCAAAAAAAGAAAAAAAAGTGGATAATTTTGGTGATTTGCTGCAGTGTGTAGCCTCCCTCCCTAATTCTCAGTTCAAATCAGGTAAAAGAAAAATTAAAACCTGACCCAAGCTATACTAAGCAGTATGGAGAAAATTCAAATTAAACTTTCAATCTGAAAATGAAATAAAGAAAACAGCTCCATCCACAATAGCATCAAAAACAAACAAAAGAACAGCCACACTGTAGAATAAATATAACATAACAGATAAAATATCCATACACTTAAAACTATTAAATATAGTTAAAAGAAAGTAACAGCCTAGATAAATTGAAAGACATCCCATATTCATGACTGGGAATACTGAATAGTGGTAGAGTAGCAAGTCTCCCTTACTGATCCTCAGGTTCAGTGCAATTCTTTTCCAAATTCTAAATCATCTCCTTTCACATAAATGAATAGCCTGACCCCCCCCCCAAAAAAAAAAGGATTACTTATACTTCCTGCCTCCAAAATACATCATACAAAGCTACAGTATGTCATACTGGAGGTTAAGGTTTCCCATATAGATCAATGGAATAAGGTTGAGAGTCAGAAATAAAACTTATACTTTTTTTACCAATTGATTTTCAATAGAGGTGAAAAGACAAGTTAATGGAGAATGGATTGTTCATACCCAATGGTTCTGGGACAATTAGATATCCAAATTCATCCTTTTCTATCTGTTGATCCATTTCATACCATACAGAAATATTAATTCAAAATGGATGATAGCTTTACAGTATTCAGCATTACATTTAGATCAGTTAGTGACTTTAGGTTAAGAATTTTTTTAAACATGATGTCAAAGCATACAAGATCTAAAACAGAAAGTTTATCAATTGGATTTATAATTAAGTATTTGCTATTCAAATAACACCAAAGAGAAAATGAAAAGAAAACCCACTGACCAGGAGAAAATATTTGCAAATCATATATTTGATTATGGTTATAATAGACAATAGATATACAACTCAAGACTGCAAAACATTTGCCTATTTTTACTGCTTTAAGAAAGGAATTTCTTCAAGGAATGTCCAAGAAGGACATGTTCAACAACATTATTCATTAGGAAGATGCAAATCAAGTCAAAAATTAAGATACTATTTTGCATCTACTGGGATGGCTACAATAAAAATGGCAGACGATAAGTGTTGACAAGGATATGGAGAAATGGGAACCCTCATACCTTGCTGGTAGGAATATAAATCAATCAAATCCGTTTGAGAAAAATCTGGCTGTTTCTCAAATGGATATGCATAGATAGCACAAGACCCAGAATTCCAATCCTAAGTTTCTACCAGAGAGAAATGAAATATATGTACACTCAAAAAACTCAAACATTCATAACAGCATTACTCATAATATTCAAAAGGTGGATGCAAGCCAAATGTGCATAAACTGACTAATGAGCAAATGGTGGTATAGTCATACAACAAAATATCGTTTGAAAAAAACTAGCATGCTACAACATGACTAAAGCTAAAAAATCTTTTGGTATCTGAAAGAAGCCAGACACAAAAGACCATATAGCATGATTTATTTTCTAGAATTTAAAGTCTAGAATTAGCAAATCTCTAAACAGAAAATATATAAGTGGTTGCCCAAGGCTGGGATGGGTGATAGAGATGGGAAGTAACCACTATTTAGTACAAGGTTTCTTTTTCTGAGGTGATGGAAATTTTTGTTTGTTTGTTTGTTTGTTTTTTCAATTTTTATTGGGATTGTTCAGATACCATACAATTATCCAAAGATCCAAAGTGTACAGTCAGTTGCCCCTGGTACCCTCATACAGCTGTGCATCCATCACCACACTTAATTTTTGTTCAATTTTTAGAACCCCTTCATTACTCCAGACAAGAAATAAAGTGAAAGATGAAAAAAGAAAAAAAGAAAAGGAAACTCTAATCCTCTCCTATCCCTAACCAACCCCCCTCAGCTGTTGACTCGTAGTGTTGGTATAGTACATTTGTTACTGTTTATGAAAAAATGTTGAAATACTACTAACTGTAGTATATAGTTTGCAATAGGTATATATTTCTTCCCTATATGCCCCTCTATTATTAACTTCTAATTGTATTGTCATACATTTGTTCTGGTTCATGGAAGCGATTTCTAGTATTTGTACAGTTAATCATGGACATTGCCCACCATAGGATTCAGTTTTTTTTTTTTTTTTTTTTGGTTGAACAGTGTCTTCAACAACATCTTTTCTGTGGATACAAATACAAGTGAAATTTTGAATGTGGTTTTCAAAGCTAAATTTGGTACCCGTTTTCATGTTCAGTACATAGGGGCCTTACCCTTCCAATGTGGTCTTGACATTTTAATCTATTTTAGTAAGCCAGTGTGAAGCATGCACTTGTGTGTGTGTGTGTGTGTGTGTGTGTGTGTGTGTGTGTAGGTGTGATATACCTGTTGAGAACCACCTGGGATATAACTTTCAAATAACGAAAAGCATTGATAGAAAAGGTGCCTCATTAGGATTCAGTTTTATACATTCCCATCTTTTGACCTCCAGCTTTCCTTCTGGTGACATATATGACTCTGAGCTTCCCCTTTCCACCTCATTCACACACCATTTAGCACTGTTAGTTATTCTCACATCTTGCTACTGATACCTCCATTCAGAAGGAAATGTTTTAATATTAGATTGTGGTGATGGCTGAACAATTCTGCAAATATACTAAAAGCTATTCAATTAAGAATAGCTTAAGAATGTGTGTATTTTGTGATATATATCTCAGTTTTGTTTTTATTTTTATAAAAGGGTAGATCAATCTACCTAAGCCTGTCCTCAGAATCTCAGAGAAGAATAAACTATCATTTTTCCACATCTATATAATTTGGGGGAATTAGCTGTAACTTGATAGTAAATCCTAGCATTGGAAATCAATGTAGTTGCAACTGAGTATCTGAAAGCCGATCCAGGAAACTTGACAGAATCTCAGAGGGGAGAAGAATGTCCAGGCAAAAACAAAACAAAACAAAAAACAAAAACAAAAACAAAAAAACAGACCCCACAAAACCTGATTCCTATCTTTTGATCTATTCCCTCTTTCACCAGGATCCTTAGATGACAAAAAAAGATAAAAGTACAGCCCTGAAGTATCCCATATAGAGGAGCTTGGTAAAGAAGAAAAGTTCTCAAACTAAGATTTTGGCCAGAGATTTTTCCCATTAATTTTTTGTTATACAATGTAATTCATTGAGGAGACCAACTTTGTCATAGGTTCGATATCAAAAGCTTTAACTGATAAATATCAATAATGATATTATGTCTATCCCTTTATCATATCACCTTCTTCACATCCATGTCTATTTCTACATCTGTCTATATTTCCTAAAATGTAAATGAAATCGTCCTTGGGAAGAAACATTTCTGGGTTAATGATATCTGCATATTTGTATTTCGCTTGAATTCTGTATTGTCTGATCAGTTACTTGTCTGATCGGTTACTTGTCTAGTAGTATGTGCATATACGTACATGTGTGAATGTGAGAACCAAATGAGGTGACATACATGGAAACATCTTCAAGTCTATAAAACCATAAACCACAATACACATTCATACATGATGAAAATACATATTAAGCTTCATTCTCATACCACAGCTGAGACCCAGTTGTTTGAACTTTCAGTCTTCTTATCTTTCTACATGACCATAAATAAGTTTACCAAGTCTTCTTGGCTTTCCATTTGTATCATGTCAGCACGTCTGATGGATACACACTCTTTACCATTATAATAATTACTTATGAGAAGAATAATCTGGGGCATGTCACACAACATGTATACAAAGAATGTACATTGTAAGTATGAAGTGTGGGTTGAGGAGCTCCCCAAGTGGCCAAATAAACGTTCTCCTTAAGAACAGGAATATCCCATTTTAATTGCTTCCATAAATTCATCATAACTTTGCAATAATAAAATTATTATAATGCAGAACACAAAATTTGGAAACATGCAAATATTAGTATAAGCAACATTTCCTTTTGAAGACACAAATATGCTTTACAATGACCAGAATATACATGATTTTAAATTGTCTAATCAACATGAACCTCAACCTTTAATTTTCAATAATGAGCAATTTGATCTTATTACAATAACAATTTCAGAATTTGACATTGAATCCTATTATGGTTATACACAATATCAAATTTTAAATAAATTGGCATCCAGAGGGATACAGTCTAAAGTACCACTTCATTAACACTGTACTATGGAAATCTAAAATGGTCTAATTCTGGCAGAGCATCTAATTTATATTCAACCCCCTTTAAAGCATTCTACTAAATAAGTGAAGCTCTAAGGGAACTATTAAAACTAAGTTTAAAAAGCTATTGGAAAATTCAGGGAGAAAACTGTAAAAATATTTGACATGTTATGTTCATGAATGCAATCAATGCGGACTCAATTACAAGAAATAGTGAAAATTCTAATACTTTACTCCAGTACTTTAATATGCTTGCAAGACTTATTATACCATATTAACCACAGAGATGATAATGTTGTATAAGAAAGTTACTACTTTAGAAGTCATGAAGTTTACTTCTAGATACATGAAAAATTCTTTGTGGATGTAGAAAATCACTAGTTCTAAGAATATACTGAAAAAGAAGCTGGGGACAGAAAAATTTTGACAATATTTATTATAGGTTTTATTATATAGCAAAGAATAGGAACAGCATACTACATGATAGCAAATAACCTTGAAAATTAGTCCTTGGTTCAGTACCACGTCCATGGTTCATAAGCAAGGGTATTCATATCTGATATTTAGTTTACTTGGCCCTTGTTTGGTTGGAATGCCTTCCAACAATCCCTTTCTTACTCTAAAAATCAGATTCCACCATAATCATTTAATTCAAATTATTCATGGATATAGAATTCACAAGAACACTAAATTAGTATATTGTGGATCACCAATGACATGAATTTCAATCCATCTCATTCTCTAAACTCCAATCCCTGATGAATGTAATTCTGTTTCTGACTTGTTTTGGTGTATTCATTTGATAGAGGGCAAAGTATGCCATGATTCCATCTTTAGATAGCTAACAATAATCAAAAGTACTATGTTATAATTAGGATATACAGCAACTGTAACAACTTTCTCAATTACAAACAGATTTCATCAAATCATATCCTTGGATCCTACATGGAAGGATAAGGATGCTTTGTGGACACCTGATTCAAAGAGCCTCAGAGTTGCTGATTAACATTAGCAAGAAGAAGCAGAAAAATAACAGTAGAGGTCTTAAGAAAGCAATGGAAGAAACATAAGATCACACTTAAGAGCAAAAACCCAGAGCAACGGTGGACAAAGGTGGAGAGCATTCTAATGATTCAATTTCCACTGACATTGTGCAGTAACCAATCTAAAATAAACCAGCAATGAGCATCCAAATTTGTACTCATTTTTAAGATTTCATGCTTGTTCCCCAGATCATAGAGCCCTCCTCACCTTTGTTTCTCTTGAACCCCAACATTATGCTACTAGCAAATCCTGTTGGTTTTGCACTTACAGCTCCTGTCAGATTTGTACCATCTTCTCCTCCACCATCTCTCAATTGCACAATTGCAATAGCCTTTAAATGAGTCTGCCTGTTTGCAAATTGCATCTCCATGCAGTCTATTACTTTCACAAAATCCAGAGCATCTTTTAAAAATAAAAATTCAAGCCAGTTATTCATGCACCTAAACTCCTGTGGTAGCCTCTAATCTAACCTGGATCTTCTGAATATAAGCTACTATGTTCAGTCTTGGCCAGTGAGACGACGGTACACCGCTCCCCAATCTTCTCTCCAACTTCCTCTTCTACAACTCTTCCTTGAACACACCAACTTGCTCTTGATCCATGACAGACTTGTGCAACTTCTTTCCCTGCCACCTGTAGTTCTGTCTTTGGTCACATGACATTATCCCTTATTTGAAGGATTATCTGCCCAAACATCTACTAGTGGATTTCCCAAGCACTTTAGGTGAAATAACACTCTCCTTCTGTGTCTAGCCCTCTACATTTTTCTAATATCCCTCATCATGCATTACTACTTTATTACATTTAATACCTAGGTGTGTATATGTTTGTTTCATCTCTCCTTGTTTTACCATGGGCTCCTAGAAAGCAGAGATTATGAGAATGACTGTGGGCTGAGGGAAGATGTGAAGCCACCCGAGGCAAAGCTGCACACTGCCCTGTTAACTGCTGCTTCCTACAGACCATCAAGATGTGCTGGCATTGGAAGACAGAAGAGAGGGAGAGAAAAAAAACAAAAACAAAAACAAAAACACTATTAGTTTCCTACTGCTGCTATAACAAGTCACCAAAAGTGTAGTGGTTTTGAACAATACAAATTCATTATTCACAGCTCTGAAGATCTGAAGTATGTAATGGGTCTTAGTCTAAAGCAAAACAAGATGACATCCTGGCAGGGTTGGGTTCCTTTTGGAGTCTGTAGTGGATAATCTGTCTCCTTGCCTTTCCCACCTTCTAGAGGTTGCTCATATTTCTTGGCTCCTGGTCCCCCTCCAGCCAGCAGTTTCATCTCTCCACCCTCTGCTTCCATCTTCACATCTCCTTCTCTCTTTCCCTTAGACTCTTGTAGGTACACTGGGCACTCCTGAACCATCTGGAATAGCTTCCCCATCTCAAAATCCTCAACTCTATCACACTTGAAAAATCCTTTTGCCATGTAAAGGAACATATCCTGCTTCCAGAGATTAGCATATAGACATTTGGAGGATAGAGGGACATATTCTGCCTTCCACAGAATTCATACCTTGCATAGTACCTCAAAAAAAGGAGAAAGGAAGGGAATCCATCCCTGAGGGTGTGTGCCATCTCCTGCTTCCCATCACTCAAAGCTCGCCCTTCACCTCAGATCTGGCTCCTTTGTGGCTTATTGGGAAGCCAGAGGCAGGCAGTACAGTGTGGACCTTTTCCTGGTTCACACTTGGAAAGGATTTTCCAAGAAGGACACTTCACGAGTTTCATGGATGTACTAACCAAGCCCCAGGCTTCAGCTCAGACTTCCAATAGCTTGACGCCCTCAGTAAAATAAAGTTGCACTGGGCAGGTGTTCCCTTTGGGAAGAAGTCAGTGGAAGGCATCAAAAAAATTGCACCCATACATTTTGTGCCCAACACATGCCCCCTCAAGAATGTGGGCTTCATGGAGATAGGGGACATGAGGTTACCCAGTGCTGTATCTTAAAAGCGTGTGCTCCTAGATAATTATGGAGTGATCAAATACAATCATTCTCAAGACTCTAAAACAGGTTGATATAAAGGCAAACCTATATCAAAGATCTACACCTGCTTATTTCAAAATGATTTCCTCAATACCGAATAAGGAAAGGTGTCTATTTGCAACAGGATAACTCAAATATTTTTAATTGCTGTATTTCCACTTACATCTAAGTAGAGTTACACTTTGTTACTCAAAAGAAAGAATGCAACAGTGTGAGATTACCTGAAGTTGTACCTAACCTCCCAAGTGAAATCCTGTGTAAGTAGTGGAAATAGCTCAAATTTTGTCAGTGCTGAAGAGAAAAGGAACAAGTGCTGAAGAAAAGAGAATCTACTGTGCATTGGAGAAGCTAGAAGATCAGAATGTTAATGAGGGAAAAAAAACTTTACAGTCCAAAAGCTTCAGAGGGGCATGGTTGTGCATTCTAGACATTAACCTAACTATGTAAAAATTCAGTTTATTGAAACTAATTAGGTAAAATTTGATGTCAAAAACATGGTCTATAACAGCCTACTGAGAAATTTAGCAAACATGTTAATGAACATGCTTCAATTAAAATTATTCATTGACATCTCTATGTAATTACTGTTTTTCATGACAAAATATGCCAAGGAAATAGAACATATGGCTCAGAGTAAGTGGAAGAAAAATCCTTTTTTTTAAATTTCTGAAAGGACCTAAATAAAGTGATAAAATTAGTGTGGCCAAAAATACTATTTAGGATAAATTCTTTAAGTTCAGTTTTCATGAAGTTCTCGTCACTAAAAAGTAAACAATTTTTCCAGTTGTACAACGTACAAAATTCTAAGAAAGTCAAAATATTCGTACCCAAGGTTATCCTGTCTTGATGATTAAGATAAGTAACTTTATCAGGCATTTTTAGTCTACATACTTGTGGTTCTGATATAAATATTTTCAAATTCCCAAATCCCTAGTAAGCCATTACATTTCCTGGGTGTCCAAGTCAGATCCAAAGATTTTGATGAAAGCCATTTATTAGTACACTTCTTGAAAGTCAGCACAGGGTTTGAAAGATATTCAAACAACATAAGCTCTGGAGCACTTCTGCAAACTATAGTTTCATTTGTAATATTTTCATAAAAAACATGAAAAGCAGGACAACATATGCAAAAGTTCATCAGCTCAGTTTTCCAAAGTATTCTGAAAATAAGGATCATCTGCAATTTTCATTTATCATTCCATTCCTCATTAAAGCATACTCTTCAGGGTAGGGTTCTGAGAATCTGCATAACAATAAATTTCCCACATTATGTACACAGAAGTGAACATATAAAATGTGGTTAATCTGCTGTAAAAATAAAGTGACCACAGTAAAGGGATTTGTTTTTGACATCAAATGTCAAAAACTCACAGGGGTGAGTTCTATGAAAAGGAAAATGGGGGAAACATTAGCATTAGGAACTTTTAACTTCAAAATTTAGAAGTGAACTTTGGATGGGGATATTCTGGGAGCTAATATATTAACAAATATTTTCTGTAAGACTTCAGTGGAAATAAGCAGAAATATTTATCTTAATATAAAAACAAACTGCCTATCCATGCATCTTTTCTAACCTCACATAAAGATTCTCAGAATATTTGTGACATTATGACATAACACAGACCATGAGCTATCTTCGAAACTCACTGGTCACTCCTGTTGCACACCCTCCTGAGGAAACTGGCTTGGAGGGCAACTAAAATGAGAAGCAATGCAAAACATAGCTGAAATGCAGTGTGGGATTTCAAATAGAAAAGGAAGATGCAGGGTTGGAGATCCACAGAAAGAGTCCATCTTTAACAATACCAAGTACCCACCGGAAGCCCTGAAGTGATTTGCAAGGACATTTTTATAGCAAGTGGTATTTGACTTCAGAGTAAAAGAAGACATCACAGGTGTCTACAATAAAAATGAGGTGACAAAGTAATTGGTGGCTGTTTTAAGATTCAATTCTGGTTTTGTTGTTGTTGTTGTTGTTGTTGTTGTTGTTAACAGAACTCTGTTCTTGGGGCTCAAACCATGATAGCTTCAGATTCTTGACTTTTATCTCACCTTGACATGGCAGCCCCATGGAAAGTGTATCCTGGATCAAACTATGGAGACCTCAGAGCTTCTCAGACTCTTGGAGACACCCTAAAATCTGAAATCCACATAAAAGAATCTGTAGGACAATTGACAGCACATTCCAGTAGAGTCAATAAAGAGAAGTTACTCATCCCAGGATATTTCTTGTTCCCTCAGACTTTCAAATACTGGCAGCACTGATGACTGTCAGCACTGACATGACCCTTTACTTAGAGGAGACCTCCACATTGCTCATGCTGATTTAATGTGGAACTGCTCCTTTGATGAGCAGCTCTATGGGGTGAGAGCCACTAGGGTTCGCCATGCGTGCTTCTGATACAGGAGCAGCAAATTGCTGCTTCCCCACACCGGAGATCATTCTACCTTGAAATAACTACTTCAACTCCCATCGTCTCTTCTCTGTGCCCATTAAAGCTATTTTTTGAAGGTTCCAGATTTGTGAGAGCAAAGCCAGGTGTTAGACTGTGTACAAGTAGATTTACAAGTGACATCCAATCACATGGAATCAGGGTTGCAGAATGATCTCCGGTAGAAGAACCCAATCATCATTACTTGTTTACTTGTTTCATACAGAAAGCACCAGAATTCAAATCAGACCAATTTCCTACAGTCACCAGCAAAGTCCCACACTACCTTTAGGCTTATCATACAATTCCTGATATTTCTGCATTTCATTAGAGAAAGCGAGCCTCTTCCAAAGGCATCAATTAATGACTCAAAACCTGTATTTTTATGCACAAACCAGGTTAGCCTTAACTTGTGTGACCAGTTAAAAAAAAAAGGCAAGTGTGTCAATGTTTAAAAAAATGGTACACCTACTTAGAGCAAGACATCAGTCCTCAAACTTGAGCCTGCATCCACAGGTCTTGTGGAAACAGATCTCAGCACCTTGCTCTCAGATGTTCTTGTGCAACTGGTCTGGAGTAGAGACCAAGTGTCTCCAGTTCTAACAAGCTCCCAGGTGAGGTTATGCTGCACTTTACACTTTGATAATAGCTGGTTTAAGAAATGGGAAGTCTAAATTGGATAGTTTTCCTTAGAGTATTTTGACATTTGATCAAGTTAGTATGTTAATTGTTCCCAAAACTTCTTCAGCATAGCTTATTGCCCAAGCTGAGTATACTTCTGAACTACCAAGTAAAAGCAATATCCTCATACACTGCTGTTATTTCACCTCAGTAAAGTCATTAGAAGAACTTTTCCTACTTCCTGAACATAGACATTTAATACCCATCAAGCAAAAGTTAATTCTGTTGTTATATTTAAATAAGATTGGTTTTTGCTGAATACACTCATAATGTCTACCTGGGATATGTCCCCAGTACAAAATAAGTGACAAAAGCATTATTCAGTATCTTTTGAAGAGAGAAGTTTTAGAAAATCGAACAGTAGGAACAATGACAAAGCACGTTAGCTAAGTGATAAGTGGCCAGGTACGTAGGACAGCTATTGAGCTGGTAGTTTAAATGTGTAGCAAGACTCAGAAACAAATGTTGCAATTTCCGCAGGAGCCTAGAATGCTTAAAAAGATATATTCCTGAACAGTTCAGCCTAGTGTTATTCTCATTGGCGTGGAGAAGGTAGCTATCCTAACTACGTTTCCAGAAGATAATTAATCTCACATCTGCTTTTAAAATTAAGCTAATTCCTTCAACAGTTTTTAAAAAGGCAGAGTAATTAAGGCAATTTTCCAAAACGCAGAGTATATACATAGACACTGCCAGTTCTAAAAGTCATCTCTATATTAGGAATTTGATGTATAATAAGATCAGGTGTGATTTCTTTGCACATCCTTTTCTTTCATGTCAATTACTGATTCTCAGTGACACTCAAGGTTAATCCTAGACTTTATGGTCTTCCACCTCTGTTTCCAATACTAGGGAAGACTCAGTCTGAAGACATTTAAGAGCCACTATAAACAATAATCCACAGTTATTTTCTATTAAGTTATTCTCTTGATTAATAACAATGTCTTATTTATGCTTGTATCAAAGATGTTTAACATTACTTGACAAAAACAAGTAATTGGCAGACTTCTTCCCTGATCTCTAGCCCCTTAAAATTAAACATATGTTTTTAGAAATTCTGTGTGTTGTATAGAATTTCAAGGAAACACTGCTATTCTCCTGTGACTGGGTAAATTACATCCTCATTATTTGTATATTAATATTGCAGATATAACTGTTTACGTATTTAAGTTTTTCATTCAATATGTGTCAAAGACAGGGACTGATATTTCCCCAATACATAAAATTGACAAAGAAAAAGCAATCTTGTTGCCACTTATATAAATGGGTCAAATAAAACGTGGTTTACTATTTCCCTAAAAGTATTGATTACCCATGGAAATACAGAAATTTTACAATTTTTTGAAAAGTGTCTTAGATTGGTTCTGAAACAAGAGAACCATTACATGTACTTTACTTGGGAAATTGTCCCAGAAAAGCCCACGATAAGGGGATAGAGAAGCAAGATAGGGACTCAAGTGAAACCAAGGAGAGATTTTTCAAGTCCTTTACCACTTTGGCAAAAAGAACAGTCTCACTGGAAAACTCGGGCATGCAGCCTAGCGAAGTGTCAAAATTACCACCAACCTGGGACCAAGGAAAAAGGGGTATGTGTCCACCAAATCCCCATTACTGACTGAGAGCTGTTTTCCTTCAATTAACTGGCTAGGATGCTTCTGACATACCCAGCTTTGCTTTCTGGACCAGGAGCGGGGTAAAAAGAAAAAAACTCAAAAAAAAAAAAAAATACACAAATAAAAGACAGTAGGCAACAAGTCAAGTCACATGACTTCACAGTAAGAAACGTCTGTTACATAGGGTGAGTGTTCAGACAACACTTTGATCAAAGTGACATTTTTACTCCATAGTTGGGACTTGATTTTGTATTCTGCAAATTTCTTTATATCTGTTTATTTCAGAGGAAATAATACTGAGGATTGGTAATGATTTAGAGATTGAGAATGACAGTTTATGTAATAGATGATGATAGAATGACACCTCGTGAATTGACTTAATGAGAACTGAGAAGAGCTGTCAAATAAAAGGAAAACAAAAGCAAAACAAACAAGACAGATAAAAGGGGATTGGGCAAGAAAGCAGTACTGCCACTTTGGAGCATGATTTGGCCATTCCTACCAACATGGAACGTGCTTAACTCATGATTCAAACTCCACTCCTAGGTAGACACCCCACAAAATGAAAGCAGAGCCTGTCAGAAGAGATACACCCACCATACATCGTGCAGCATGGACATTTCTTTCTCTCCTGTTGCCTTGTTCACCACAGAGGCCCTGAGCTGCCTCATCCTTGCGGGTTTGGTTCCACATTCACATGTGGCAATGCCCTCCCACTTTCCTACGATCCTGTCCATATGTCCCAGGCTGGGGCTCCAAGTCCCTTCTGAAAAATCTAAGTTCTGGTTTTCATCTCTTTATGTTCCTTCATGTTCCCCTGTGGTCAGGGAAAGGAGTGAACATACATCTTGATGGGTTCTGGCTCTTTCCCATCTCCTGCTTGCTCTCTCTTCACCATCAAAATATCCCCTTTGACTTTCTCCATGCCATTTCACCCTCTCTTAAATTTGGGGCATGTGCCAAGTAATGTTTGCTTTAGGCTCTTGGCAATTCTAGGTCCCATCCTATGATGCAGATGTTTCCTTTCCCATATGGCTAAATCTTGGTGACATTATTTCACACCACTGGTGACAGATTTCCCCTGATGTGACTAATATCTCAATTTAACTGCTAAGCTTAAAGATCAAATGAGAACTTTATAAATGAAACTGTTAAATTTCCTGTCCAAATCAGACTGACGGAATTTAGTATGTCACAAGATGTTAGTAATTCCATCATTGTCCGATACCACTTAATAAAACTGTTCATTCTTTGGAGTCAGAAATCAAACGATGCTTTGGTTAGGAATGCCTTACAATATATAGTGTGCGTGTGTGTGTATTTAACATTATAAAAACAATGTGTTTCACTTTTAAGCTCAGCATGGAAACTAAACATTTAAATTGATTTCTTTGTAATTGGAAGAAATTTGGAATTATAGTATTCTATGCTTTTTCAACATTAAAACAAATAAGCCCAAATCACATTAACTTTAACAGACTGAGCAAAAAACAAAAATGATAGTTATTTGGCTACTAATATCTGAAAAGTGGCAACAAATCTTAGTAGTTTCATGTAAACCAACAGTCATAATTATGTAACCGTGTAGAATGTCCAACTCTTTTCCCATAGCTTTATCAAAACTTGCTGTATTTTGCATTCACTGGCAGGGGAAGGGCAGGATTAGTTGCTGTCAAAACTCAGCATTTATAATATTTAAAGAGTTAGTGCTGTGTTCACTTGTCTGCTCATTCTTGCTAGAAATATTCATACTCATTTTTATCACAAAAAGACTTTGATATTATATTTTTTTACTTTCTCATCTGGCTTAAAGACAATGTCTTGAAATGTTAGAGGTTTAGCCAGAGGCGGAAATGGTGGGACTCTCATTTTTCTGTTGAAATAATCTTTTCCATGCCTTTCTGCCTTTTTTTATGCTTTAAGTGATTAACTCACTTTCTCTGAATTGATTAATTTGGGAATTGAGGCACTGATCTTTACAACAAGATTATACTGTTATATATAGTCACTTAAGGAGTAAAGGAAAAAGGAATTAAAAAATTCAATGAAGAGTTTTCCATGAAGGGGCAAGATAGTTTTAGGAAAGTTGGGCATTAATTTGTAGTGTTGTCAATGGAAGGATATGTAATACAAATTTTAGGTATTATAGAGTTTGTGGGTTATTAAAATTGATAGAGATGTTCAGTAAATGCAAATAAATAAAATAGAAATTAACTTAAGTGACTGAAAAGTTCAGAGGAAGCCATTTTTCCTTCAATAGCTCTATTAGGGTAGCTTTTTAAAAAACCAATGTGGAGTTAACTCAGTGAACAAATTTAGACTTGCTGATGGGTAAACAGATTTTTTTTAGACAATCATAGAAAGAGCAGTTGGCCACAAAATCCTCTTGGATTTCTGGGTCAGTCCTTAATTCTTTACTATCTTAGTGTTATCTTTATACCTTTATTACTATACTCAATGAACTTAGTTGGCTCCTCTTTAAATCTGATTTCCACGAGAGGCAAACACATTGGGGAAATAGCAGCAAACATTTTTTACATCTTTTTATTGTAGTAAACTGTAAATATGTTTTTAACCACTTTGAAATATACAACTCAGTAGTGTTAATTACATTCTCAACATTGTGCTACCATCACCAATACCATCCCCAAACTTTCATCACCTCAAACAAACTGATGCATTACATCATAACTCCACTGCCTGGCAACCTCAAATCTACTATCTATCCCTATGAGATCTGCTTCTAGGTATTTCATATCAGGGAAATGATACAATATTTCTCTTGGCCTCTGTTTTAGCACTCGGCATCCACCTGTTTCATATCTTGGAAGTATAAATTATGTTGAATTTAATTCTAAATTATGTAGAATTCAGAAGAAATATTGTTTTGTTGGTATGCTTTAAATCCAGGCTCTATTAACCTTAAATAATATCTTTGACTCAAGTCTTCATTTACTTTGTTTGGAGACGGACATATTAGCACCTGCATCATAAGATACTTCCAAAGCAAAATGATTTAGTGGTCAAAAAGCACATAGTTTAATGCACAGCATATTGTAAGCAAGCTAGAATGGAAACAGCAGTTCACTATTATTTGGTGGGTTATGACTAATGAACAGGGACATCACAAATTAAATAACTCAAAACCATAGATTTAAACATTGCAAAATTAGGGGCTTTGACTTTCAAGCCAACTGTCTTCCACTTTACTTTTTTTTTCCAAATTAGGCATTACAGGGTGGAATAGTGTATCTCCTTTACCAAATAGCTTGTATTAAGGTTGACTCCAATTGACCTCCCAAAGAAAGAATGGCACACTTTTATTTATATCACATGGCACAGTTTTGGTCTCTTTCCAATTGACTGATTTTCAATAATCATCTTTGTGAACCAATCAAGGCCAAAGTGCATTATCTTCTATTCCCAACAAGAACTGCTACTAGTTAATTAATCCCACTGAATCCAAAATATCACCCCCAGCTTTCCATCCCTGCTTTCATGCCATGATCAATGATTAAAGTGCAAGTTTCTCTCCAAGCTCTGCTGCTTCTGTGTTGTGTCATGTGGACACATTGCTCCATTGCCACATTCTCCTCAGCTGGAGTACAGGGGAAATAAAACACTCTACTCAAAAGATTGTTATGAGAAATAATGTAATACAGATAAATGACTTTAACGCAACACATAATAAGTATTCAATAAGTAATACTGTGTTGAGTATAGATTTACAAGTGACAAGGAAACAAATCACCTTGATAACAAAGTTAAGATGAATGGGAAATAAAATTAAGCCTCTCTGGGCATCCCCAAGCCAGGGGAGCATATGATTCAAGGGATATAATAAAGTATTCATGGAGGGAAAGGAGTCATTTTTTCTACATTATCACATAATTCTAGCTTATATAGCAGAAATCCAGCAACCAGATGACAAATGTTGATATTCATGACAGATGGTAAGCGTATAGGATTCTTCTGTCAAAAATATCATTCCAACAAAAATATCATAGGGATTAGAACTGTGACTGTAACTACATTACATTTTCAGTTTTTAATGTAAAAGAAACTTGGATCTACATATACAAACACACACCCCACTGAAGTGGAGTAAGTCAAGGTAAAATAAAATTCATTTTTCCCAACATAATTTCTCTAAGATAACTAAAGTAAAAATATTTGTGATGTGGGGTGTTTACAGCCTATGTAAAAGTAAGGATTACTACAATAGTAGCCTTAAAAAAGAGAGGGAAAATTGGGCCTATACTTCTATAAATTCCTTAGCCTAAAGGTAAAGCAATATGACATTTGAAAAAAACAAAAACAAAAACTGATTCAAGTTATTGTAAAAGCTACACAGTCCCTTAAATACTGACATCAGATTGGATAAAAAAATAGTACCTTATTAATTTCATGTTTTCTTTAACAAAACATTAAACGTAAATGCAAAGAAAGGTTAAAAGGAAAAGACTGACAAAAGGAAACATGCAAACCCTAAACAAAAGCCCTTTGAAACAGCTATGTAAATAAAAATATTTATTCTTCTGAATACTATCAGGAATAGATATGGACAGTAAAGATCAATAATAACCTCTAAGGATTTTTTAGAAGACATAAAAATCCTTCATGTGTAAGCTCCTAACAGAGCTTGGGAGGAGATAAAAAAAAAGCAGTCAAACTACAGCTCCAAAAGGTGAAATCGAGAAATCAGCAGTTATTTGGGGAAACCCACACTCCTACCTCAGTACATTGATTGAGCAAATAGGCAGAACATCTGTGAGGATAGAACTGACCTCAATTACACTATCAAACTTCACCTGGGTTATGGTTGCGTGTATCACCCAAGAGCAGGAGAATAAAATTTCTTAAGAACAGTAACCAATATAGACTATACTCTGGACCATAAAAAGTATATTAACTAAATTAAGAGAACATAAACCCATGCAAAAAGTGACCTCAAAATGTAACAGAATTCATCCTATGAATAAAGAACAAAAAGATACCCAGAATTCCTTGAAATTCTTAAAGTTAAAACAACCTTTCTAAATAACCTTGGAGCCAAAGAAAGGTAAGTGAAATTAAGAGATTGAGAGAAAATTTATACCACGTGTGACAATTTGAATGACAGCTTAAACAGTACTTGGAAAAACTAAGAGCATTAAACACTTATATTAGGGGAAAAAAAAACGTAGATTCTGCAACCTAAGATTTCACCTTTCGAAACTCAAGAGGAACACTTAAATGCAAACAAATGGAAGGAAATATAGAAGTCAATAAAACTGGGGGAAAAAAAGAGACAGAAGCAAACACTTATGGTATCAAAAGCTGGCAAAAAATTAAATGGTTATTCCTCTATCCAGGGTGTCCAGAGGGATTAACAACAACAAAAGGAAGATAAAACACTAACCAGCAGACATTTACAAGTAATAAGTTAAAAAAAAAAACATAATAAGGTAATATGAAAAAAACAACAAAACAAAACATATACTTCAAAACTTAGATGAAGTTGACTAACTCCTGGAAAGAAAATTACTAAAAGTCAAGAATAAATAACCTCATATCTCTTAGAGAAGTTGAAGACAACATGTCAAAGTTAACAACGAGCCTGAGACGCTTCATTGGTGAATCCCACAAAACTAAGAAATGACCCCCATTCCACAAAAACTCTTCCAGAACGTAGGTGAGGAAGGAACCAGAGGAGTCTCAAATTATGAAGCCACAGTATTCTAATACTAGAATCAGACAAAAATATTACAAGACAATAGAACTATAGACCAATCCCTCATGAATATAGGCAAAAACTCAATATTAGCAAACCAATATCACAAATATATGTAAAAATTAAATGTAATACAGCACTACCAAGTACAGTTTGTCTCATAAGTGCAAGGTTCAGCCAATATTTGAAATCAGTGTCTTTCACCATTGTAACAAGTTAAAGCATAAAAATACAATTTTGTCCACAGATGCAGAAAAAGCTATAAAACTTGCATCCATCCATAAATCAGTTTAGGGAAAAAAAAAAACTAGTAGTTAAAAGAAACTACTTGAATCTGCTGACCTAGCCTGAGCTCTCCTGCCCCCTCCCTCTGCCCCTGATTGCCTTGAAACTAGTCTTGCACCTGTGGAACCGCAGACAAAATCAACTCGGAAGGCAGGGGAAAACCAACAAAAAAAGGCACAGATTTCAGACTGGAGCTATGTCCTATCACTAACACTTCTGTGTCCCCTGAACTTCTTTCCCCCATAAAGCCAGTGGTGTCTTTTCACTGAGCCTGCCCTAACTAGAAAACTTAACCAACCCTCTGCTTTTTGGGGACAGAGATCCGAGTTCCCTCCCTCCCACCTTGATTACCTGAAAGAACTTGATTCTAACCAGTTTAACCCTGTCCAGCACAGTTTTCTTTTCAAACTGCTAAAGGATACCTATGCCTACCAGAAAACAACACAAAATAAAATCTAACTTTGAGTGCTTTCTCCCAAGAGCAGAAAACTGACAAGGATGTCCTCTATTATGATCCAAATCCCACATTGTCCTGGAATTCTTAACCACTGCAAAAAGGCACACAAAAGGCACATATGCTTGAAAAACTAGAAAGCTGTCTCCTTTTGCAGGTGAGATAATTATCTACAAAGAACCCAGCGACAGAGGCAGTTGTTTCAGTTTTCCAACTGCTATGACAAATACGACACAACAGGTTGGCTTAAACAATAAAAAAAAATTGCCTCATGGTTTCAGGTCTGGAAGGCTGACTTTCTCCTTGGGTGGCTTAGCTTCTGCATCACGGGGTAACATCCTCTCCCTTCTCCAGCTCCTGCAGGCTCTGAGTTTCCAGCGTCTTTGGGGGGATTTTCTCTTTATAAAGCCTCCCAGAATTGGGCCTAAAACCCATCCTGATTCTATTGGCCACACCTTACCCAAAAGTAACACCTGCAAAGGGTTTATTTACAGTGGATTCACATCCACAGGAATGGATAAAAATGAAGACCAGGTTTCTTCAAGGGCACATAATAAATCTGCCACAAGGGTGTTAGGTATAGACTAAATTTCCTGGACCTCTTTCTTTTCTTACTGGATATTCAATGGAGAAAGCAGAAATATAAAGTCTTTTGTTTTTTTCTTCCCTTTGTTGCAAGGTGCAGATACAATTCTCATACCATACCAGTCACCATTTAGAGTTTACAATTCAGTGGAGTGTTGTATATTCACAGATACGTGCAATTGTCACTTTTAAAATATTTTCACCATCTTAAAAGAAACCCCATATTCTTTAGCTGATGCCTCCCTACCCACTCATCTACTTTTATCTCTGTGAATTTCTTCTATTCTGAGCTTTCACATGAGTAGAATCACATTAGAATCACATATTTGGTTTTGGGGGACTGGCTTCTTTCACTGAGTATAATATTTTTGTGATACATCAGTGTTACAGAGTGAATCAGAACTTCATTCATTTTTACGGCCAAGTAATACCCCAGTGTATAGATACACCCCATTTTGTTTACCCACTCATCTGTTGACAAGCACTCTGGGTTGCTTCTAATTTTTGGCAGTTGTGAATAATGTCGTTATGAACATACCTGCAGGAATTTCTGAGTGGACATACGTTTTCATTTCTCTTGGAGTCACTGGATCATATGGTAACTCTGTGTTAAATCATTTGAGAAACTGCCAGGCTCTTTCCAAACCACCCACCAGCAGAATAGGAGGTTTCTGATTTTTCAAAACCTCAACACTTGTTATCTGATTGGCTTTTTCTCTCTTGCTTTTAGGGAAATCATAGACACTTGCTACACAGCCATCCCTTTATTTATTTATTAAAGTAATGGCTTCTGAGTAGACCTCACCCACCCCCACCTCCTTCTCTGGGGAAATCACAAACACCCGCTAACAGTCATCCTCTAGCCTTCCCCTGCCCCAACCTCCTTTTTTATTCCGTGTCTTTTCACAACCTGGGGGAGATATTAAGTCTAAAGAAAAGGTGTGGCCAGACCTTAAACAGGGAAACTAGGAACAGCAGCTCCAGAGGCTTATCAGAACAGGAATTCTCAGTGGCAGCATCCCCTTGCCTTTGCAGATGAAAAAAAAAAAAAAAAACCGTCTCATACAGTATAGCTTCGTCTCTTCTCCAGCAAGAAGCGGGAAAATTTGGAAGCAGTCAGTCAGTAAAATCCAGAAGTAATAAGAAGCAGAAGCCAGAGGCCAGGGAACGAGGCAGCTTGCCAGATGAAGCCAAGGAAAACCAAGGTTGTGGGGATCCAACACCAGAAACCCAGAGTCCAGGAGAAAGCAGGGGCTGTCAGTACCCTGATGTTGAACTTCTATTCTCCAAAACCATGAGACAGTAAATTCCTGTTGTCCATTTTGTAGTGTTTGTCATAGCAGACTGCAAACTAAAGCAGGTGGTCCTTACTGAATTTCACAACAGCAATCTTAATGAACTGGTGGACACAGAATTGGGACTAGAATGGACAGAGGAGAATGGAAAACAAGAAACATGGGAACATAGGGGTAAACCAATATAGATAAAAAAGATGGATTATTGAAAAAACTCCATGCAAAAGTTAATTCAGTTTTGCCAGATGCATGGATGGAAGGTTATTTAACAATTCAGCAATGCCTTGTATCTGAATCACTCATGAGAAAGTGTTTCTATTGTAACAATGTCTTAGAGAACAATAAGATTAAGGAAACAAAGATATCCCTATTCATAAATGCTGAAAATATTGGGAGAAATGCAACAAAATAGTAAAATAACTGCTTCTTGAGAAATATAATTAAAAGTGTGTTTTTCACTTTGTTGCTATAAGTTTCTGTACTTTATATAGTTTATCTGTGTTAAGCTCTAAATTTCAGCAAAGAATGGGAAATGTTACCAATTTTTGGAGATACTATTTTCAATATGTAGCTCACACATATTAAAATGAATCCAAATGATGCAGTATTATGCATGAAAAATATTAACCACAACCACCAGGAAGAAATCACAAAAGAACACCATGTCCTTGTGTAGAAACACATTCAGTTAAGGTTAGTGGAGAGTTTAAAGAAAAATAACCATAGTGGATAACAGGATGGCACGTAAGGTAAAAGTGTGTTTTCCAACTTACAAAGTGGACGTCTCAAGGTTTCTCTGTTTAATCTCCATCATTCAGTATTTATTTACATGCTCTAGAGTAATGTTTTATAAATGATGTTGCAATATAGAAAAATACTCTCCATTTTTTCCTTCAAAGGGAAGTTTAATGGATGCATTTTATCCATTCTCATGACTACAGAGATTGAACCTCACAGAAAAGAATTCAAGTAGTAATACTTTAATGCTAAAGAAATGTATCTGGCTCATTTTGCAGTTTCATTCTCTATCATCTTGCCCATCTGACAATCAATATTGAGTTTTGTTATGTTGTTTCCATAAGACTTAGGAATCCATTGCTGTCTAGTTTGTCAGTTTGCATTATTAGCAAAGTATTAGGTAACAACATGAATTTTTTTTTTTAATAGAGAATACCCATTCCTAACTGTTTAGGCAGAAAAGCTGCTGTTTTGCTGTGCTGACTACAGATTCTAGTACTCTGAGGTTTGGTAAGTCCCCCCACAAAGTGCACTATTGTCAAGTGGAAAATTGTTTTCAAAATAGAGGAATTTGTAGATTTTGTTTCTTCCCTTGAACTTGTAGTCAGAGAGGTATACATACCTTTTACCACCACTGTGTGCTCCTTGGCTGCTTTTTTTAATGTTAAAATGAAAAAATATCCCTGAAGCATATGGAGGGATTTGAATTGATTTGGACCCCTGTTTTTGCAATTACTCCAAAGTAATTTCTGAATTTAATACTTTCAAAAGGATTAGATGAAACTCATTTTTATCAGAGTACAACTTCATGCTGCTTGCTTTATCCAGAATTTTCAAATCAAGAAAAAAAATCATGCATATCTTTGTCTTACTCTTAAAATATTTTCATACTGTCTTTTAAGTTTCCTTGGTGACCTACCTGTTTTAAGTTGATGAAACTATCCTATTTTCTTAGCCTGGTGATGTGGTTTGCTTATCAGATCTATTTAAGAAATCCTTATTGTTCTTGATAATCCATTTTATTTCTATTCTTTCCACTTTATACTCATACAGACTTCCCTCAGTATTTTAGATGCTCATACTTTATTTTATAGAATTAATAGTCTGAGGCTTTATTCTGAGATCACCAAACAAATAATTTGGAATGGCATCTCATCTTGAAGAGATGTGCTAATTATTATATCCAAATTCAAAACAAATTGCTGACATTTACATTTATGGTGAAGACCTTAAGTCTACACTCATTCTTAGCAAGGTATCTGATCAATTAGGAAATCAGTAAAACACTTGAATAACAGGAAAAAGAAAAGTTCAAAGAGTATATGTACTTGTATGGATGTAATGATTAAGATGTAATTTTGCATTTCAAATTGATCCTATCACTGTTCTTTTTCTCAAAATAAATCTTCCATTCTCAGATCTCCATTTGAATCTTAATCATAAGTTAAATGCTATAAATCTAATAAACCTTATGGAGGATGTGATAACATTTTCAGGGGATAGACTGAAATGTGAAATGATTCCAGTTCACCCAATGGACAGTGTTCAATCCTGAGAAGGACAGACATCCAGATATTAAAATATTCAGGAGTGGGAACTGAATGAAACAAATCATTGGCCATTCCGGACAAGAAAATAGACACGTGTCATAGTTTGTCTTTCAGTCTCAAATTTTAAAAAGTTTCCCTGCTATCTGTTCTCTGCTGAGGTGTTGAATCCTTGAGACTTAATAATCAGAGAATTTAGAGAATGAAAATTCCCCTGATGTGTTTAAGTGGCCATTAATTGCTGGGCATTGTTTTTCTCCAAGGCTTTTTCTAGTGATTAAAAATGAAATCATTTACAAAACAAATCTCCTCCCACTCCCCCTGGGGAGACAATTTCACACTCCAATAGATCTTGCTGTTAGGAAAGTCTAGATGATTAGCCAAAAAAAAAAAAAAAAAAAAAAAGAAAAGAAAAGAAAAAAGAAAGAAACATTTATTTAGGATTGCCTTGTTATCCTTTGAACTCATTTTACATAATTCCTTTATCTCCCATGGCAAGTTGGAACCTGATAAAGGTCATCCATTAAACTCTATAATTTTAGACATAAAAAAAAGCTGCATGAGCTGTGAAAGTTTTGAATTTTAACTAGAGTAAGCACTTTGAAATTCTGTTCTAGAATGTATAGACTTCTGTGTCATCCGCTTTTATTATTTTGAATAGGTTTTTCTTATTTTATCTAAAAATCTCCTAGGACACTGTTCACTTAATTTGTTGAAGAAGTATTCTGTTCTTATTCTGAGACAGCTGAAAAGAATATTTCAGATACATTTCTGAAATATTAATGCAAATCAGTGGTACTTGGCACGCAAGCTATGCAAGTTATAAAATTACAGTATATTTATAAAATAATTTATACCGAACAATGTGTGTAAAGCATAGAAACTAGAACTTCTTGATTAGATATAATTTATATTTCTTCAGTTAGTATTCTACTAACCTTCTCAGATTCAAAGGCCTAGTACCCAAGAGGAAATGAAAGTTCAGACAACTTGCACAAGCAAATACTTGTATGTTTGCCAATGTTCTTAGAAGAGAATTCTTTGTTCCATTAAAATAGCAAAAGTAACTTATAAATCCATAGCAATTGCTTGCTGGCTTGTGCTAAGATAGCTTTTCATTCCTGAGAAACATGCTTTAGTTATTAGATGATATTGAGGCTATCACAAATGTTGATATTGCCCCAGAAGACACAACTTTATGCATACTGTTGGTTGAGCAAAAGCAGAAAAGGAAGTTATATATTTAGAAATAATTTTCTAAAAAATGTATGGCCATGGACAATATACTAAAATGAATGCATCTTTGAAAAAAGACACATTGGAGATTTTGCCTTGAAAAATACATCCATTTGGTTACAACCAAATGCCATGCTTATTTATTATGGTGAACTGTAAAGTAAATTCTTTAATGATATTTGGATACATTTGACTTCAAAACCAACAAATATTATCACATGTGATTTACCAATGCTAAATTATTTTAGTTGCCATTAGAATAGACCTCTAATTTTTCTTTTTATTTATAATATTTGCAACATATGCTTGGATACTTGATCACTATTTTTAGGTAATTCGTGATTAGATTTGATAATGAACATGATTGAAAAGCTTAATTTGAACAGTGTTTACAGAACCGAATAGTCCCTCTTTCAACAATTACTGGGAAAGAGCAGAGTACTGCACTTCTGGAGTTTACGATCTCCTGGAGGAAAGACAAACATTTATAGGTAAATGTAGTGCATACACATTTTAGCCTGTAGAGCGGAGATGAATGACTTGCAGAAAAACAAGGAAAGGAGAACTGGAGATATGTGCTACTGTGTTTACCTTCAGAGAATGCGCACATTTTGATTTTATAAGGCAAAAATAATAAATTTTAATATTTAGACCAAGCTACAGTGGTTTCTATTTTTAGCATGTTGTGTATTCTGTGCTTTATTATTCTCAGGGAAAATGGAAATCAGGGTTAAACAAAGCCTCCCATGGTAGTTATGGAAACACCTGTTGGTATTTTCTAGGCCACAGAACCTGTGATGTATCTTTAAAGCAACTGAAGCTAAGCTGTGGTATCCCAGCAGATCCCTTATGCCTGGTCAAAAACCTGTATCCAGCAGAAGTAATTAGGTGTTAAATGGGACTTAAGAATCCCTTCAGTAGTTTCTTCTTGAAAATACACCATGACACCTGTGAATTAGGATAAGATCTGGGATGCATAGGATGATAGATGAGATGCAGGAAATAGTTTTTAATATTTTAATGAAAATTGATTCAGGCTTATTATAAAGAATACAAACCAAACATTAAGGACAAAGACAAAACACTTAAAAATTTTTTTTAATAGAGCAGTTATAGGTTTTCAAAAAATCATGCAATTTCCCACATATTCTGCCTACATTATTATTTTTTTTATTCAATTTTATTGAGATATACTCACATACCATGCAAAGCATACATTCAATTATTCACAGTACTATTATAGAGTTGTGCATTATCACCAAAATTAATTTTTGAACATCTTCATTACCACACAAAAATAATAAGAATAAAAATTAAAGTGAAAAAGAACACTGGGTACTTTTTTTTTCCCCCATTTTTCTACTCATCCATCCATATGCTGGACAAAGGGGAGTGTGGTCTACGTGGCTTTCCCAATCCCATTGTCACCCCTCATAAGCTACATTTTTATACAATCGTCTTCAAGATTCAAGGGTTCTGCGTTGTAGTTTGATAGTTCCAGGTATTTACTGCTAGCTGTTCCAATTCATTAGAACCTGAAAAGTGTTGTCTAAAGTGTGCGTAAGAGTGCCCACCAGAGTGACCTCTCAGCTCCTTTTGGAATCTCTCTGCCACTGAAGCTTATTTCATTTCCTTTCACATCCCCCTTTTGGTCAAGAAGATGTTCTCCATCCCACAATGCCAGGTCTAGTTTCCTCCCCGGGAGTCATATTCCACATTGCCAGGAAGATTCACTCCCCATGTAGTGGGGAGGGCAGTGAGTTCACCTGCCAAGTTGGCTTAGCTAGAGAGAGAGGGCCACATCTGAGCAACAAATAGTCTGCCCCCATTATTAACATTTTCATTAGTGTGGTACATTTGTTACAATCAATGAAACAATACTATTCTCATTATACCACTAAACATAGTCAGTAGTTCATATTACAGTTCACTTTGTGTTGAACAGACATAGTTTGCTGGTTTTACTTTATTCTAATAACATATATACAACCTAAAATTTCCTGTTTTATCTACTTTCAAATGTATGACTCAGTGGTGGTAATTACATTTGCAGCACTATCCATTACCAAAACGTTTCCATCACTCCAAATATTTTGTAAAGTTTTCAAAAGTTGTTCCAGGACAAACTAACTACCCCCAAATTGCTATTGTCATTATGAGGTAAACATTATCAGGCATCTCTAGTTTTCTCTTCCTATATGTATCTGTCTATCTGTTTAAGCATGAAAAAAAGTGAAAAGACTGTACATCAGTACCTAATCTATGGAAAAATTCCAAGAAGCCAGCTGTAGTTCTTCCCATCGAAGGTAGATTGTTACAGTTCTTCTGAATCTATTTATGTCAAAATAATTTGGCTTTGATAATGAAACATATGCAGGCACAGGTAGTGTTGTATATCATAGAAAATGATAATAGGATGATTTGGCTTCTGCTTAACACAGACTCCCAAACTGTACTAGAATACAGATATAACATTTAAGAACAGATTGACGGTCCAGAAAATAATTTGTGCTACACTGTGAGGCTGGCACAGTCACATAACTCATTAACGAGTCCCTCTGATTTTGAAAATGGTAGCCATAGAAACACAATGTTTCACAGCCAGAGATTATTATTTCTCCAGTCTCTTAATGTAAGTTAAGATTGATCAAAACGACTTATTTTGACTTGCTAAGTGTAAGATTTTGGAGTTTTTGAAAAAGATTAGGACCTTGCCTTGCTGTAATATTTTAAAAGTCCCAGTATGCTTGTATGTTTTAGAGGTAAAAACAGTTTTATAATCAAGTGCATTGAAACTTCCCACTACAAGATCAGCTTATATAATGTGAAATCGGTTAAGATGCCATGTGTTATACCATCAAAGTTTGGGAAAAAGGGTCAAGGATGCATTTGAGAAGAAATCTGCCCATGATGTTTGAACAACAATGTACTTTTGAACATGCACATAGCATTTTTGATATAATTTCAAGGGATTTACTGACAAATCCACAGGTAATAATCCTATCATAAAAGTTAAATATTATTGGGTAACACTATCCAATTTCCAACATACTCATATCCAAAAATTCACAACCATTACCACAAGAGTGTTATTGAGAAGATTAAAATGAAATAACATAAATAGAAATGCCTGTGATTTAAACAGTATTTTTAAAATTCTGTCTTTACCTCAGTAAAACTTCCATTTCAAGAATTAAATTTCTTACTCATATTTCACAGTCCTGCCTCTCTTCCAGATTCTGCTCAGAATCATTAACCAATAGTGCTTGACAGTGATGGATAAATGTTCATTTAGCCTCTGTTATGGCCATGCCATGCTGCCTCAAATGCTGGGGTACCCAGAACAGACCATAATAAATTCTTAATTAGGTCAGAATTACATAAATTTTCAATCTACTTTCAGAGGTAAAATTCCTCACTCCTATATTTCATGTAATAATTATAATTGCTCATTGTGAACATAACTAACAGCAATCAGTTATATATTTGAATGTGGTTTAAAGGGGAAATTATAGAACCAGGAAATAACAGCAGGTATCCATACAGTTTCCCTATAAAATAGGTCAAATGAATGAATAAGTATGTTGATAGATAAAAATGTTCCTAAAAGAATATATGGTAAATGCTCCTTTAGTAGAGTCAACATTTTATAAATATGTAATTAAATATATATTAAACATTAAAATATATATCACCTTAAACATTTATGCTATATGGTTACTTATAAGAGGAAGACATCATGGAGGATGAAATAGTAGATAAAATTTATTGGGGTGCAGTGTATTTAAAGGTGTTCATTGTTTTATTAAATAAATAAATGTGATAAACAGCTACACATGAAGTGATGTCTGATTAATCATTTTCATCCGAATTAAAAAGAAAACATTTCTCCTGCATTTCTCAAAATAACGCTTAATTTTGTCAGGGAAAAAAACCCAAATCCTTGATGTTTCTAAAAGTGTTTCTACTAAATTAAAAAAAATGATAGATTCCTTTTGGGAACCCTCTCAGGACATAATTAGGTCACTTTTCTTGTGTTTTAATGTTTATTGAATAAGTAGACTTGTTGACAATTTGCATTTGTTTTTAAATGACCAGTATTTTTTTTCTTTCAATCATTTTTATGTCTGACTCCATTGGAAATCTCTGTCCTGAATAAAAGTTAACCAGCAACTGTAGTTACAAAAACATACTGCCTTGTATTAGAAATTCAGAAGACAAGAGTAGCTTCCAAATGTTCCAAATAAACCTCATTGTTTAAACTCTCTCTTTGCCCAGCAAGGCTTAGAAAACCTCAGGCAACATTTTAAATAGCCTGTGTTAATTGAAAGATTAAGCACAGAGCTGGCACTGCAGATGAAATTTCCTTCCAACATTTATTCTCCATCACTTAATCGCCTTATTCTCTGTTGTTAGCCTTAATCTCCATTGTTTTGTTTTCCTCCCTCATTCTCTGCATGTGTCAAGCAAAAGCTGAGCACTCACTGTTCCCCAGGAAGAACGTGTGCTTTGCCACCTCTAGCCCTGTGTTAAGTCACCCCCATATTGGCAAGTCCTCCTTCTGCATTGCAAACCCTGCTCTTGATCCAAAGTTCCCTCTCATGGCCTCGTCTTAAAGAAAGTCTCCTGTGGTCTGGGTCTTCCTAGTTCTTTCTCCAACTCAGCCTCTCCCTATTGGGTGATCCCATATAAATGTTCTGTATCTCCCTTGTGAACTGATCATATGGAAGTTTTACTCCTGGGATCTGGCTTTGAGTCTTTACTATTCACCCCCAAGCTCCAGGTGGGTATAAATTATTCATATAGGTAGATTCCCATGGTGCATAGCACAAAACCCTGTCAAATGTTTGTTTAAGTAAATTCTCTTTGGAAATTATCATCTTGATAAAATTTCGAGAAGTCTAGATGAAATCCTTTGGAAAATCTTTGAAGTTGCTCACAGACTATACCGGGTCAAGTCCTTGCTGTGTAATACTGGGCAAGAAACCAACTCCTAAGGAATCAGTTTTCTTATCAGTCAAATTGGAAAGTTAGCTCTGATAATCTCTAAAGGCTCCTCCATCACTCATACTCCATGCTTTTATGAAACTCTTAAATTCTGGATGGGGAGAGTACTGGGGTGCTAATCTTGAAGCAATTCATTTGTAAGGAGGATTAAATATTCCTAAATGAAAGGACCCCATGGATTACTCGTGAATGAGTTTCTTGGAAGCTGGCTGGAAATTCATGTTTCTAACCCACACTGAACCAACAGCTACTGATCTTTTATTTTCTGGGCTTGCCTAATAGAATAGTTAATATTCTTCCAAGCTTTTTTGTGTGACAAACCAAGGAAAATTAAATCCAGTTCCTAAGGAAAACCATAATAAACCCTCTTTCTCTCAGATGCATTCAAAAGGCTTAGTGAGAAAATATGGAATTCTAAGAAACTGTTTTTTTTTGGGGGGATTCTAATAACCTGTTTTTGCTTCCATTTCTAAGGAATGCAGCTTCTAATTCAAATGCTTCTACTAACAAAAAACCCCATCATTTTCATTAAAGGCAAAAATCTAAGACTTGAAACATTCTGTTCTGTCTGTGACTGAAATGTGACTTCAGTGATTTCCTACTTTAGACATGCTTTGGTTTTAAAGATCACAATTCAAAGAAGTCAAAGTCACCAAAAGATTTAAGAAACAGACAGGAGATAATTAATTCAAATGAATTCAGGGAATGAAATGAAGCAGCCAGAGAATAATTGGAAGCAAAAAGATCTCGAGTGTTAAGTCTACCCTGTAATACCAACAACTGAATAAAAACAAAGATTATATTTTATGAGAGCTTTTCCATTTTCTATTCTGGAAGCCTCATTGAAAAAATTACTTCCACTGCAGAGATGTCTAAATGATGTTGTCAACATCACCGTAAAGTTATACAATTAAATTGGCTCTGTAAATGAGTTTGTGCAATTTGGCTACCAAGTAAAGGGTGCTCCACAAATTATATAACATGCTTCTGAGGTCCACCACAAAATAACCAAAAGCTAAAAATAATTTAAAACCAGCTGATATAGCTCATCATCTTTTGAAGTATGCTGGATATTTTGCATCCTGCCTCTTACAAAATGAAGAGGTTATAAATAAAATGGAATATGCTATTTTATAAAGCAAACCACTTAGTTAATATAAATAGGCTACAGAAACCATTTTATATGAAAAACAGAAATATTGTACTGATCACATAACCTTAAATGGAAATTCATTTCACTGAATTCCTTTATTTTATGGATATAAAATTGAAATCAAGAAAAATAAATGGCATGGTAAGAGCAAAACAGCTGGTTAATGTAGGAACTATACTTAAAGCTAAGAATATTGACATCACCCCCTTACTAATAGTTCCATGCTCTACATGGGTAATTAAAATTATGTGCTTGTAAATTTAATGCTATGAGGTGTTCATTTTACAAATTCAGAGATTCAATATAGCAAACTCCAGGAATCGTTTAGAATTTTGACAATGCCAGACAAGCTTATAATATAGTTCATTCTTATTTATATTGCCTGTGCTCTATTTTAGTGTGATTATACAAAAATAACCTTAAAGCACAAATTCATAAAGTAGGAGATGGCCATGGTAAACTAAGGGTCATGATAATCATTACAAAATTATATTTTCTTTTCACTGGGATATGTCTTCCTTAGTAAACATAGTAAATATGTTTTCAAGGTATAAATGGTCAAACTGTTATACCATATTCAGAAAAAATATTTTTTTTGTCAATACACTTGTATTTTGAGGTAGACTGTGAAGTGCTGCTGTGATACAATATCTTATTAGCAAGAATTATACACAATTAAATATAAAACAAGCCAGGGCTATATAGGTATTATGGATAATAAGTTTCCCCAAATTCAAAATAAGGGGCAACTAGTGGAAAGGAAATCAAAGAAGATTTTTCAGACAATTGAGCTATAATATGGAGAGTAGGGTTTTGATGATGGTTGATGAGAAAAAGTATTGTTTGTCAAAGGACGTCATGAGCAGAAACACAGTGAAAAAATAATGAAATACTAATAAAATCTTCCATGGGCCAGCAGATTCTAATATATCAGTTAATATTTTGAGGAAGCATAAACATGCCATTTTATTATCCTATAAACAAATTTTATTTCTGGAGGAACATAATTTGTCTCATTCATGAAGTGATAATCCAAAATATGGGGCCACAGAAATAGTGACTGACATTTCTATATCCAAAGCCAAATATGGATTTAATCCTATTTCCTCCTAAATGCAACTTACAGAAGAATTTTGAATGGGTCATGTAATTATGGCCAACAAAACTTATTTAAGGAAGTCTTTGGGTTTCATAAGACACAAAAAAGTTAGTAGATGAGTAATGGAGACTAATAATTTAGATTCTTTTCTAAGTAACTGCCTTAAAAATTCCTTTAAAAGATTTCCTGTATAGAAGAACTCTACTGTCATTTCAGCCAAATGTACTATTTTAATATGATTTTAAAACTGTTAATTGTAACAAAACTTTTTTTTTTTTACCTTTATGACAGTATCTTCAGATAAAATATAAATGACTGTCTTTGGAAAAAATACCCATTATTTTGTACTGATGGGTGAGCAGAATTAATTTTGATTTGTCAGCAAAAGATCACATACCTGTGTAGAATGAATAGGGAGGATAGGAAATTGGTACTATGCATTTTTCATTTTTTATCATCCTAATATTTTTCATTAGGTCATTGTCTATTTTATACTATCCAAAGCATATGTGAGAGTTTGTAGCTGAATGAATCAAGCTCATAACAGACTAAGCACAAGTGGTTATAAATGTAAGAACTTGTTCTTATTCTAAAATATTCCTACTAGGTCTCCAGAATCAGAGAGAAAAATGCCATTTTCAAATGGACTAATATTTGAAACCTAAACAAACACCTTTTCTCAACTGCTTGTGACACACACTATACATTTTGACTATTAACATCCAGATCAAATCTTGAAAATGGCAGTCATTATGGTTCAGTTATTTCTGAAGCAGTCATAAATTGTGGATTTCAGTGTATTCAGGACTCAGAAATGTTAGTATTCTTTCTGGACTGGGAACAGTATCTTTGAATGCTTTTATCAAGGAGAATACAAAATTCTTGTATCACTGGGCATTCAGTTTTATGTTCATTAGGTAAAACCATGTAGGATAATATTGTCTGTGTAGTGTAAGTGAAGGACTTGGGGAGTCCTCCATTTGCACTGTAACTTCATGGATTTTTACAGAGCTCTTTTGACTTCATGGTTGTTTCAAAACTGTGACCTCCTGGATCTGCCATGTGGAGACTGTAAGATCCGTTGTCCTTCCTCTCCAGGATGGTTCAAAACTCCCCCAAGTGACCATATTTTGAAGCACTCAGAGATTCATTGGAAAAGCTTTGAACCTGCAAGTAGACATGTGCATCTATTTGGGGAGACTTTAAGATCAAGATTTCCCATACTAAAAAATGAAACATCATATATAATAATTTAGCATTTTCAAAATCTGTGAGATCAATTACAGTTGACATAAGGATTATGGGTTGTTCTTTTAACTGTGGGTACAGTTCTGTCCAAAGAAGAAATGTGTCTACCTTCTAACAACTTGGAAATATCTTCCCAGGTACACGTGTAGAAGGAAAACCTGTTTTAAACTCTCTGGGCCTCATGGAGAAATCCATTTTACACACAGGTGCAATTTATGTTTTGCATGGTTTCAAAATACACTGAATTTTCAAGGAAGACATCTACTATGTAAGTCTAGTTAAAAAATTGCTTTGTTTTGTTTAAAGTTCTTTTCTAAGGAAAAGTTTCTTTCAAAAAAATGATACCTTGGTTGTGACTAAATTCTATTTGAAATAACATTTTTTTCTAAACTACTTGGACTTAGTAAACCAATACTGAATTTCCTGATGACCATTCAAATCTAATTTAAATCCTATCACCTCATGAATACATTTTCTGCATTTTAAGTAAAAACATGTCTGGTAGTTAAAGGCAAACTTCCAATTCTGATCACTTCTCATCCATTTTATTTTTCCTTGGCACTGGAAAATATGCAGGGAGATACTTTCTTCAGCCAAGAGACTTATTCAGGAAAAGTTAGATTTCTTGCTAATGATATTTTATTTACACTTTTTGCATGTCTTATTTCTCCTCTATATGCCCTGAAAATAGCCAATGCTTCCCTTTTCCATTATTTATAATAAGTTTTACTAGTTTGAAAATTTAAAGAGCATAGACTCTTTGAAATTATAAATGATTATAGGGACTTCCTCCCTACAGAAAATGAGAATAATGTAATTTTAAGACACTCAAACCTTCTGCAGTTTATTCCTTGCTTTATACTTCACTAGTTCAAAAAAGAAGCAGAACAAAATGAGTTTTGAACACATGGCAGAAACTTGACCCAACAGATGAATATACTATATTTGTTCATGCCATTTCAAGAAGGTTATTATGTAGCTTTCTGTGGCCTTAAAGCAACCTGTGATTTATGAATTGCTCCCAATGGGTCTTAAAAAAAGAGAGAGGACTGTCCTATGAAACAGTTGATCTGACCAGATTCAGCAAGGGTCAAAGGATTTCCAGATCCTTAATCACCATATGCGCCCTTCTTGAGTAAATTGCTAGAAAATGCCATTGAAAGCAGAATTGCCTTAAAATAGTTGCAGAATCTTCCTTGAAAAAGTTACCAGGTGAAAAGAACATAATAGAGAGGTGGAAGAAGAGAGTATTTCTGGGAAAATGAAGGGAAATGAGAGCTATTTATTGTCCCAGGCAGAACAGACTTGAATCCTTCACAGTCTCCTGGTGTATCATCTTTTTATTGCAATTTAGAGACAATTTCCACACACAGAGCCCAAGGGTTATGGTTTCAGGCTCTAGAATAGCTTGAGTACCTTTCTTCATTGTTCATGTTACCGTACTTGAGGCTCCCTTTGGGTAGTCAAGCACCAACCTTCCCAAGGTCTTGGAGAACTGTTGTGTCTTGCCTGTCATCACTTGGGTTGTAGGCTGGAAATTCTAGGTCAAGATCATCAGTTTTCATGGAGACTTCAGGAAGCCTCTAAGAGTCACAGAGGGCTTTTGAAGACCTCAATAGATAGCACAGCTGGGTGAAGGAAAGTCCAAATGGTGTGGTGGAATGGATCACTCCCTAGGGACAGCAGAAAAATGCCTGATGCCAAAGTAGAGAAGAGAAGGCATGTGGTAGTTCAGGAAGAAAGGATTCTAGAGATAAGCTCTTTTGGGTAGAGACAGTACACTTATATGAAAGCAATACCCATTCATGAGGAGGACCAAAACACAAAGGCAGGATCACCATGAAGATGGACTTAGCAGCTGATAACTATCATCTGAGTTGCCCTAGAGATATTAGAAAATGGCCTTCTATACTCAGCTCTGAAATTACAGAGTATTTGGGTTATCTCTAGCAGTGAGAAGACTCTGTCCTCTGATTGGAGCAATCCAATGTTTCCTGGACATTCAGTAGCAACCACATCCAAAATAGACTTGTTAGGACTAGACATGGTATACGGTTTTCTCCTGAAACAATCAGAGAACTTGCCATGGGAGTATATCCCTAATACATCTTTAACAAGGCACATTCTGAATAAGACATTGGATTTGCTCATGAGAACAACTGTGCTGGTGAAAAGCATGTGTCAGCCAGGCTAGGTTACAGCATCCAATTGTTTGGTCAAAGTGTTACTTGGAGTGTGTTCCATAGATGGATTTGCATCTACAAGAAGTTGGTTGCATCTACAATCATCGAAAGTAATTGCCCTCAGCTATATGCAGAGTTTCCTCATCCAGTCAGCTGGAACCAGAACTGAGGATTTCACAAGTCAGAAGGAAGAAGTTCTACCTATGCTTCAGCCAGTCAGCTTCTACTGGGGAATTCAATTTGATCTTTTTTGGAATTTCCAATTTGCAGTCTTCTATGGAATTCAGACTTGCCAGTCCCCACAGTTGCATAAGCCCATACCAATAATAAATGTCAGTCTTTCTGCTGATGATATTTTGGTCAATTTAATTGCCTTAAAAACCCAGAGAACAACATGATAGAAGACATGGCAAAACTTTATTTCAGTAATAAATTAGGTGGGCATGTTGTCCTCAAGATTGTACAAAAGAGTATAGTGTAGTGGAGACTGTAAAGACTTTTTTCTATGATGCTATAGGTATAAAAAGACAGGATCTACAGGCATTTAATCAAAAATCAAAGTGCTGAAAAGTCACTAAGTGGTCACTGTGTTTCTGATAGTTATGTTGAATTAAAAATGGTCATCAAATACCCAGTGGTTGAAAGAGTGTCACTAATATTAAAGTGTTAATAATGTCTAAGCTAGCAAAATGGTGCCCTCCAAATCATGGTTTAACTTTGTAATAGTGATGCTTACCCATTCCCAAACACATTAATTCTGATGTTGAGAATTGCAAAGAATCTGGAAACTTAGCTCTGTAACACACTTTCTAAGGATGACCAAAGAATACACTTCAGACATATAGAAGAGAATGAATCCAATAAAAAGGATACAGATACCAAGAGATGTTAGCTTCAACCCAGGAAAACAGCCAGGGAAAGCTTTAGGATGACAGATTACCTAAAGAAAATTAATTCAGATTGAATAAGAATAAAACTTTTGAATATTTAAATGAATTGCCAAATTAAATAATATTATGAGATTCACATAATATAGAGACAACACAAAACTCCAGGGAAAAAATTCTATACAAGAAAATAATGTTTTAAGCATTATACATATATACACATATATATGTATGTGTGTGTGTGTGTGTGTATACATAGGTATGTAAGTATTAGACCAGGAAGCCAATGAGCTTTAAGAAAAAATGATTAATTCCAGATTATATACTAGCGATATGAGAGAGAAGATATATGTTTCTTTTCTAAGTTAAAAAAAATAACAAAATAGTAAAAACAAATACTTGTTTAAAAAAGTCAGTGTCCAAATATTAAGAAATCTAAAATGTGGTATGCATTTAAGCAAATTTAGAACTATAAAAATAAATTTTTCAAGCATTTGCCCTTGAGTGACACCTGGGTACTGGAAAATCAACCAACAAAAAAATATAACCAAAGCACTGAAATGTAATTCTAACTACAGAATGCAATGTAAATAATTAGAAGTGAAAACTTAACTGACAGAAATGGAAGGAAAAGAGGGGAGAAGAAGTTGAAGGTTGATAAGGATGGGATTGTCTTCATTTCATAAAGCAGAGAACCAAAATATTCTGTCTGAAGTTGGTAGACAAAAATCAATGTATACGTATGGTATTTGAATCAAGAAATTTGACCAAATGAGAAAGTAAAATGATTAAAAAGCTATAATTGGAAAAGAGGGAAGGTTGTGTGGATGGTACAAGTGAGCTAAATCCCCATGTTCCAACAAAAGAGATCACAGATTTCTAGAGGACATAAACCAGGAAATAGCAGCACAGATATTCTCTAAGAGATATGTATGTGTCACTAGAAGAACAAAAATGAAAAAATAAAAATGTAACATCTGGGGAAATGACTGAACTGGAGAGTAATTAGTTTGGGGTTTGCAGCCTTTGGGCTGTTGAACTGAGAAGGCTGGAGAGTTGTCACAAGTCTTTGAACAGGGTAGAGTTATGGCATGAAGACTGTCTACTGGGCTGCAGATGATGGATGACAGGGAGACCAGGTAGAAGAAGGTTTTCACAATCCAAGACATGGCAGTAGTGTCTCAGGTCAGGTTGGAAATTATAGGAGTCGGGAACAGTGGTTGGATACAGGATATGTTTTTGGAGGAGAATTCAGCAGGATTGCTGATGGAGAAAAAGAGAGCGGTTCACACAAACACCCAGGGTTTGGATGTGATATACTAGAAGACTGGAATTGTCTTTTATTGACATGAAGGCAACTGGGAGAAGATTTCAAAGGCACACACAGGAGACTGGTTTTAAACATGTTATTTTGAGATACCCATTCAACATTAAGCATGGAAGATCTTAAAGGCCCTTGTACATGCAAATCCTGAATTCAAGGCAGAGACTGAATGTAGAGTACACACTGGGACCTAATCAGAATATCGGTAACATTAAGACAGAACAAAACATGAGGCTGTTGCATGTCAAATTCTCATTGAGTACACCTTTCATATTGTTAAAATTAACTATTGTCTGATTTTCCTTTTGGCCAATCATTTTTAACAATCTACCATTGCTACAGGAGACTTTCTGCCATTTTTTTCCATATAAGGAAATGTATTTTTTAAATTGCAGTATAATACAAATAACATAAAATTTACTACTTTAATCACTTGGAAGTGTACAGTTCAGTGGCATTTAGAACACTCACAATGTTTGCAACCCTCATTACTAATCTACTTCCAGAATACTTCACCACACCCACAGGAAACCCCACGCCCTTTAGCAGTCAATCCCCATGGCCCTACCCCTGGCAATCACTAATCTGCTTTCTGTCTCTATGGATTTGCTTATTTTGGACTTTTCACAGAACTGGAATCATTGAATATGTGACTTCTGTGTCTGGCTTCCTTCACGCAGCATAATGTTTTTGAGTTTCCTCTGTAATGTAGCATGTATCAGAACTTCACTCCTTTACCTGGCAATGCAATTTTACATAACTAAACCAGCAGAAAGTAGCACTTGGTCTAGCTAACCATTCTAGAAGGGACCTGAACCCCACTTTGAGAAATAAATCCAGGGTATGAGCCATATTTTGCCAAGTCTTCTGGGTGAGATTCCAGCTTACCTTCCTTGTTATTTATTTCCAAGCTGTATTTGGCTTTTGCATGATGGACCTGATTTGGATTTATTAAAGGACTAAGAAGATTAAGTCTCAATTAATGGAACTGTTCCACTTGGTTCGTCTCCACTTCCTGGAGAGTTTTTTTCTCATTTAATTACTTAGTACTGTCAAGTGTAGCTGGCTCACCAGGTACTGCTTTAAGTAGAGAATATAGAGCCTCCATCTCCTGTGGAATCAGCATTTTAATTAGCAGGCCCTCCATGGAGAACTGACAATGCATTTTCTGAACTTAGGGGGCAGTCGGTGAACATGTGTAGCAAGCTCAGGAAATACCTTGAGGTTCCCCTTTAATTAGTTTCTGAAATCCTTCTATCATGGTCATGCTCGTTGCTTCACACTTACTTCGTAAAGAGAACAGGTCCACTTGAGATGCAAAAGGATACAGCCTGCCTTAATGGAAGCTCTCCAATGCATATTGTCAAACAGACAACGTAAGTTATCTTGTAATCTCATATGAAACACATCCCAATAGAGTGATTCAACTACATAATATTTTTACTTTTTCCAAATGTCAAACAGCATTCAAATCAATTGAATCCTATGCTGCAGTGATAATTTGAGGGAATATTTTTGAACACTATGCTTGGAAATAATGTCTTTGACTTGTGGTGATTGCTTGTAAATATAAATACACATCATAAATATCCAGGTAATTGTAGTCTCTTGTTTTTCTCCATTTAATTGAAAGCAAAAGAGTTTAAAGTGGAAGCTTTAGTTTACTCAATTCTGTTGTTTTATTAATGGGTAAACTAATTGCTATGATGTCTAAAAATGTGTCCAAGATCTTGTAACAAATAGATCTTCCTAGAGCCCGCAGAACTCAAAACAGCTGACTTTCAATTCAGAAACTTCATTCCCTGTCACTAACAGTTGGAGAAACAGGAAAAAAAAAAGAGATGAATAACATGTTTTGAATGATTCTGTTCAAAAGAGAGGGAGCAGTATAAGGGAACCAAGAAAATGACCAAGAATTTATATTTGCAAAACTGTGCTTTATGATTCAAAATTAATGTTTATATCATTGCCAATGCTACCATAATCTGTTTTTCTCAGGTATCTGGAGTTGAGTTGAAAATGAAACACAACTGCTGTTGCAAAATGAGTTGTTCTTTTCTCTTTTAAATGACTCTTTATGGTGAAACACAACATGCACCACCAAAGGCACACGTAATACAAATACAGAACTCAATGATTCATTGCACAAATGAATACCCTTTCAACCTCCACCTAAGGCAAGAAATCAGACATAAAAGCACCCTTGGCCCCCATCTCTACAACTCCCAATTATTCATGACTCAACTCCCTTCAAAAACGCTACCACCTAGAGTATGATTCATGTTGCTATTCCTATGTGATGAGTCTTTCAATATATACCCAGGCATGGGCTGTACGTGTAAAACAGAGTGCCAATTTTTTTTTCAAAGTAGGTAGACCAATTTACCTTCCAACATCAGTGATGGAGAAGTTCCATTTCCCCAAATCCTCAAGAGCTCTTGGTATTTCTGAACTGTGGCTCTTTATCCACTCCAGAGGGTGCTCTACTCGTTGATGTTCACATTTGTATCTTCCGGATTGCATCAGAGTTGACCAGCTTCTGTATGTTTATTGGTCATGCCAATATTCTCTTTGGTGAAGTAACGGGTTAAGTATTTCCATATGTTTTTCATGATTTCAAGGTGATTTTTAAGCCATTCGCTAACGTGTAGGAAGTGCCTTATCCCATTCTGGGGCTGTGTTTCACTCTTTATGGTTCATTTGGCAAAGAGGAGTTCTGAAATGCAATGTCAAATTTATCAACGGTTTTCCAATGTTTAGAACATTTGGTGTCCTGTTTAAAAAATCTCACTTTACCCTGATGTCCTGTTTGGGCAGGTTGGAAAACCATTGATAAATTTGACATTACATTTGGCCTGAACAATAGGAATTTATTGGCTCACAGTTTTGGAAGATAGACATTTAAAATCAAGTCTAGGAGAGGCGGGGCAAGATGGCAGACTGGTGAGCTGTATGTTTTAGTTACTCCTCCAGGAAAGTAGGTAGAAAGCCAGGAACTGCGTGGACTGGACACCACAGAGCAATCTGACTTTGGGCATACTTCATACAACACTCATGAAAACATGGAACTGCTGAGATCAGCAAAATCTGTAAGTTTTTGTGGCCAGAGGACCCGCGCCCCTCCCGGCCAGGCTCAGTCCCAGGGGAGGAGGGGCTGTCAGCTCCCGGAAGGAGAAGGGAGAACTGCAGTGGCAGCCCTTATCGGAAACTCATTCTACTGATTCAAACTCCAACCATAGATAGACTGAGACCAGACACCAGAGAATCTGAGAGCAGCCAGCCCAGCAGAGAGGAGACAGGCATAGAAAAAAAACAGCACAAAAAACTCCAAAATAAAAGCAGAGGATTTTTGGAGTTCTCGTGAACATAGAAAGGGGAAGGGCCCTGAGGCGCATATGCAAATCCCGAAGAAAAGCTGATCTCTCTGCCCTGTGGACCTTTCCTTAATGGCCCTGGTTGCTTTGTCTCTTAGCATTTCAATAACCCATTAGATCTCTGAGGAGGGCCCATTTTTTTTTGTTTTTTTTTTTAATCCTTTTTTCTTTTTCTAAAACAATTACTCTAAGAAGCCCAATACAGAAAGCTTCAAAGACTTGCTATTTGGGCAGGTCAAGTCAAGAGCAGAACTAGGAGAGCTCTGAGACAAAACGCAATAATCCAGTGGCTGAAAAATTCACTAAACACCACAACTTCCCAAGAAAAGGGGGGTGTCCACTCACAGCCATCATCCTGGTGGACAGGAAACACTCCTGCCCATCGCCAGCCCCATAGCCCAGAACTGCCCCAGACAACCCATTGTGACGGAAGTGCTTCAAAAACAGGCACACACCACAAAACTGGGTGTGGACATTAGCCTTCCCTGCAACCTCAGCTGATTGTCCCAGAGTTGGGAAGGTAGAGCAGTGTGAATTAACAAAGCCCCATTCAGCCATCATTTCAGCAGACTGGGAGCCTCCCTACACAGCCCAGCAGCCCAGAACTGCCCTGGGGGGACGGCACTCACCTATGACATAGCACAGTCATCCCTCAACAGAGGACCCGGGGTGCACGGCCTGGAAGAGGGGCCCACTTGCAAGTCTCAGGAGCCATATGCCAATACCAAGGACTTGTGGGTCAGTGGCAGAGACAAACTGTGGCAGGACTGAACTGAAGGATTAGACTATTGCAGCAGCTTTAAAACTCTAGGATCACCAGGGAGATTTGATTGTTAGAGCCACCCCCCCTCCCTGACTGCCCAGAAACACACCCCATATACAGGGCAGGCAACACCAACTACACACTCAAGCTTGGTACACCAATTGGACCCCACAAGACTCACTCCCACACTCACCAAAAAGGCTAAGCAGGGGAGAACTGGCTTGTGGAGAACAGGTGGCTCGTGGACGCCACCTGCTGGTTAGTTACAGAAAGTGTACTCCACGAAGCTGTAGATCTGATAAATTAGAGATAAGGACTTCAATTGGTCTACAAATCCTAAAAGAACCCTATCAAGTTCAGCAAATGCCACGAGGCCAAAAACAACAGAAAATTATAAAGCATATGAAAAAACCAGATGATATGGATAACCCAAGCCCAAGCACCCAAATCAAAAGACCAGAAGAGACACAGCACCTAGAGCAGCTACTCAAAGAACTAAAGATGAACAATGAGACCATAGTATGGGAGATAAAGGAAATCAAGAAGACCCTAGAAGAACATAAAGAAGACATTGCAAGACTAAATAAAAAAATGGATGATCTTATGGAAATTAAAGAAACTGTTGACCAAATTAAAAAGATTCTGGACACTCATAGTACAAGACTAGAGGAAGGTGAACAACGAATCAGTGACCTGGAAGATGACAAAATGGAAAATGAAAGCATAAAAGAAAGAATGGGGAAAAAAATCAAAAAAATCGAAATAGACCTCAGGGATATGATAGATAATATGAAACGTCCAAATATCAGACTCATTGGTGTCCCAGAAGGGGAAGAAAAGGGTAAAGGTCTAGGAAGAGTATTCAAAGAAATTGTTGGGGAAAACTTCCCAAATCTTCTAAACAACATAAATACACAAATCATAAATGCTCAGCGAACTCCAAATAGAATAAATCCAAATAAACCCACTCCGAGACATACACTGATCACACTGTCAAACACAGAAGAGAAGGAGCAAGTTCTGAAAGCAGCAAGAGAAAAGCAATTCACCACATACAAAGGAAACAGCATAAGACTAAGTAGTGACTACTCAGCAGCCACCATGGAGGCGAGAAGGCAGTGGCACGATATATTTAAAATTCTGAGTGAGAAAAATTTCCAGCCAAGAATACTTTATCCAGCAAAGCTCTCCTTCAAATTTGAGGGAGAGCTTAAATTTTTCACAGACAAACAAATGCTGAGAGAATTTGCTAACAAGAGACCTGCCCTACTGGAGATACTAAAGGGAGCTCTACAAACAGGGAAACAAAGAAAGGACAGAGAGACTTGGAGAAAGGTTCAGTACTAAAGAGATTCGGTATGGGTATAATAAAGGATATTAATAGACAGAAGGGAAAAATATGACAAACATAAACCAAAGGATAAGATGGCTGATTCAAGAAATGCCTTCACGGTTATAACGTTGAATGTAAATGGATTAAACTCCCCAATTAAAAGATATAGATTCGCAGAATGGATCAAAAAAAAATGAACCATCAATATGTTGCATATAAGAGAGTCATCTTAGACACAGGGACACAAAGAAACTGAAAGTGAAAGGATGGAAAAAAATATTTCATGCAAGCTACAGCCAAAAGAAAGCAGGTGTAGCAATATTAATCTCAGATAAAATAGACTTCACATGCAGGGATGTTTTGAGAGACAAAGAAGGCCACTACGTACTAATAAAAGGGGCAATTCAGCAAGAAGGAATAACAATCGTAAATGTCTATGCACCCAACCAAGGTGTCACAAAATACATGAGAGAAACACTGGCAAAACTAAAGGAAGCAATTGATGTTTCCACAATAATTGTGGGAGACTTCAACACATCACTCTCTCCTATAGATAGATCAACCAGACAGAAGACCAATAAGGAAATTGAAAACCTAAACAATCTGATAAATGAATTAGATTTAACAGACATATACAGGACATTACATCCCAAATCACCAGGACACACATACTTTTCTAGTGCTCATGGAACTTTCTCCAGAATAGATCATATGCTGGGACATAAAACAAGCCTCAATAAATTTAAAAAGATTGAAATTATTCAAAGCACATTCTCTGACCACAATGGAATACAATTAGAAGTCAATAACCATCAGAGACTTAGAAAATTCACAAATACCTGGAGGTTAAACTACACACTCCTAAACAATCAGTGGGTTAAAGAAGAAATAGCAAGAGAAATTGCTAAATATATAGAGACGAATGAAAATGAGAACACAACATACCAAAACCTATGGGATGCAGCAAAAGCAGTGCTAAGGGGGAAATTTATAGCACTAAATGCATATATTAAAAAGGAAGAAAGAGCCAAAATCAAAGAACTAATGGATCAACTGAAGAAGCTAGAAAATGAACAGCAAACCAATCCTAAACCAAGTAGAAGAAAAGAAATAACAAGGATTAAAGCAGAAATAAATGACAGAGAGAACAAAAAAACAATAGAGAGGATAAATATCACCAAAAGTTGGTTCTTTGAGAAGATCAACAAGATTGACAAGCCCCTAGCTAGACTGACAAAATCAAAAAGAGAGAAGACCCATATAAACAAAATAATGAATGAAAAAGGTGACATAACTGCAGATCCTGAAGAAATTAAAAAAATTATAAGAGATACTATGAACAACTGTATGGCAACAAACTGGATAATGTAGAAGAAATGGACAATTTCCTGGAAACATATGAACAACCTAGACTGACCAGAGAAGAAATAGAAGACCTCAACCAACCCATCACAAGCAAAGAGATCCAATCCGTCATCAAAAATCTTCCCACAAATAAATGCCCAGGGCCAGATGGCTTCACAGGGGAATTCTACCAAACTTTCCAGAAAGAACTGACACCAATCTTACTCAAACACTTTCAAAACATTGAAGAAAATGGAACACTACCTAACTCATTTTATGAAGCTAACATCAATCTAATACCAAAACCAGGCAAAGATGTTACAAAAAAGGAAAACTACCGGCCAATCTCCCTAATGAATATAGATGCAAAAATCCTCAACAAAATACTTGCAAATCGAATCCAAAGACACATTAAAAAAATCATACACCATGACCAAGTGGGGTTTATTCCAGGCATGCAAGGATGGTTCAACATAAGAAAATCAATCACTGTATTACAACACATTAACAAGTCAAAAGGGAAAAATCAATTGATCATCTCAATAGATGCTGAAATAGCATTTGACAGAATCCAACATCCCTTTTTGATAAAAACACTTCAGAAGGTAGGAATTGAAGGAAACTTCCTCAACATGCTAAAGAGCATATATGAAAAACCCACAGCCAGCATAGTACTCAATGGTGAGAGACTGAAAGCCTTCCCTCTAAGATCAGGAACAAGACAAGGATGCCCGCTATCACCACTGTTATTCAACATTGTGCTGGAAGTGCTAGCCAGGGCAATCCGGCAAGACAAAGAAATAAAAGGCGTCCAAATTGGAAAAGAAGAAGTAAAACTGTCATTGTTTGCAGATGATATGATCTTATATCCAGAAAACCCTGAGAAATCGACGATACAGCTACTAGAGCTAATAAACAAATTTAGCAAAGTAGCGGGATACAAGGTTAATGCACATAAGTCAGTAATGTTTATATATGCTAGAAATGAACAAACTGAAGAGACACTCAAGAAAAAGATACCATTTTCAATAGCAACTAAAAAAATCAAGTACCTAAGAATAAACTTAACCAAAGATGTAAAAGACCTATACAAAGAAAACTACATAACTCTACTAAAAGAAATAGAAGGGGACCTTAAAAGATGGAAAAATATTCAATGTTCATGGATAGGAAGACTAAGTGTCATTAAGATGTCAATTCTCCCCAAACTCATCTACAGATTCAATGCAATCCCAATCAAAATTCCAACAACCTACTTTACAGACTTGGAAAAGCTAGTTATCAAATTTATTTGCAAAGGGAAGCTGCCTCGAATTGCTAAAGACACTCTAAAAAAGAAAAACGAAGTGGGAGGACTTACACTCCCTGACTTTGAAGCTTATTATAAAGCCACAGTTACCAAAACAGCATGGTACTGGCACAAAGATAGACATATAGATCAATGGAATTGAATTGAGAATTCGGAGATAGACCCTCAGATCTATGGCCGACTGATCTTTGATAAGGCCCCCAAAGTCACTGAACTGATTCATAATGGTCTTTTCAACAAATGGGGCTGGGAGAGTGGGATATCCATATCCAAAAGAATAAAAGAGGACCCCTACCTCACCCCCTACACAAAAATTAACTCAAAATGGACCAAAGATCAATATAAAAGAAAGTACCATAAAACTCGTAGAAGATAATGTAGGAAAACATCTTCAAGACCTTGTATTAGGCGGCCACTTCCTAGACTTTACACCCAAAGCACAAGCAACAAAAGAGAAAATAGATAAATGGGAACTCCTCAAGCTTAGAAGTTTCTGCACCTCAAAGGAATTTCTCAAAAAGGTAAAGAGGCAGCCAACTCAATGGGAAAAAATTTTTGGAAACCATGTATCTGACAAAAGACTGATATCTTGCATATATAAAGAAATCCTACAACTCAATGACAATAGTACAGTCGGCCCAATTATAAAATGGGCAAAAGATATGAAAAGACAGTTCTCTGAAGAGAAAATACAAATGGCCAAGAAACACATGAAAAAATGTTCAGCTTCACTAGCTATTAGAGAGATGCAAATTAAGACCACAATGAGATACCATCTAACACCGGTTAGAATGGCTGCCATTAAACAAACAGGAAACTAAAATGCTGGAGGGGATGTGGAGAAATTGGAACTCTTATTCACTGTTGGTGGGACTGTATAATGGTTCAGCCACTCTGGAAGTCAGTCTGGCAGTTCCTTAGAAAACTAGATATAGAGTTACCATTCGACCCAGCGACTGCACTTCTCGGTATATACCCGGAAGATCGGAAAGCAGTGACACGAACAGATATCTGCATACCAATGTTCATAGCAGCATTATTCACAATTGCCAAAAGATGGAAACAACCCAAATGTCCTTCAACAGATGAGTGGATAAATAAAATGTGGTATATACACACGATGGAATACTACGCGGCAGTAAGAAAGAACGATCTCGTGAAACATATGACAACATGGATGAACCTTGAAGACATAATGCTAAGCGAAATAAGCCAGGCACAAAAAGAGTAATATTATATGCTACCACTAATGTGAACTTTGAAAAATATAAAACAAATGGCTTATAATGTAGAATGTAGGGGAACTAGCAATAGAGAGGAATTAAGGAAGGGGGAAACAATAATCCAAGAAGAACAGATAAGCTATTTAGCGTTCTGGGGATGCCCAGGAATGACTATGGTCTGTTAATTTCTGATGGATATAGTAGGAGCAAGTTCACAGAAATGTTGCTATATTAGGTAACTTTCTTGGGGTAAAGTAGGAACATGTTGGAAGTTAAGCAGTTATCTTAGGTTAGTTGTCTTTTTCTTACTCCCTTGTTATGGTCTCTTTAAAATGTTCTTTTATTGTATGTTTGTTTTCTTTTTAACTTTTTTTTCATACAGTTGATTTAAAAAAGAAGGGAAAGTTAAAAAAAAAAAAAAACAAGGAAAAAAAAAGATGCAGTGCCCCCTTGAGGAGCCTGTGGAGAATGCAGGGGTATTCGCCTACCCCACCTCCATGGTTGCTAACATGACCACAGACATAGGGGACTGGTGGTTTGATGGGTTGAGCCCTCTACCACAGGTTTTACCCTTGGGAAGACGGTTGCTGCAAAGGAGAGGCTAGGCCTCCCTATATTTGTGCCTAAGAGTCTCCTCCTGAATGCCTGTTTGTTGCTCAGATGTGGCCCTGTCTCTCTAGCTAAGCCAACTTGAAAGGTGAAATCACTGCCCACCCCCCTACGTGGGATCAGACACCCAGGGGAGTGAATCTCCCTGGCAACGTGGAATATGACTCCCGGGGAGGAATGTAGACCCGGCATCGTGGGACGGAGAACATCTTCTTGACCAAAAGGGGGATGTGAAAGGAAATGAAATAAGCTTCAGTGGCAGAGAGAATCCAAAAGGAGCCGAGAGGTCACTCTGGTGGGCACTCTTACGCACACTTTAGACAACCTTTTTAGGTTCTAAAGAATTGGGGTAGCTGGTGGTGGATACCTGAAACTATCAAACTACAACCCAGAACCCATGAATCTCAAAGACAGTTGAATAAAAAGGTAGCTTATGAGGGGTGACAATGGGATTGGGAAAGCCATAAGGACCACACTCCACTTTGTCTAGTTTATGGATGGATGAGTAGAAAAATAGGGGAAGGAAACAAACAGACAAAGGTACCCAGTGTTCTTTTTTACTTCAATTGCTCTTTTTCACTCTAATTATTATTCTTGTTATTCTTGTGTGTGTGCTAATGAAGGTGTCAGGGATTGATTTGGGTGATGAATGTACAACTATGTAATGGTACTGTGAACAATCGAAAGTACGATTTGTTTTGTATGACTGCATGGTATATGAATATATCTCAATAAAATGAAGATTAAAAAAAAAGACATAGTGCTGAGCAAAATAAGGCAGGCACAAAAAGAGAGATATTGTATGTTACCACTAATGTGAATTCTGTGAAAAATGTACAATGTTTTATACTGTAGAATGTAGGGGACCTAGAGATACCAATTAGTGGAGGGGGGATGATAATCTAATAAGAACAGATAAACTATGGAGGGTAATCTCAATGTTATGGGAATGCTCAGGAATGATTATGGTTTGTAAACTTTCTTGGATATAGTAAGATCATGTTGGAAGCAATAGAGTTATTTTAGGTTTTTTTTTTCTCTTATTCCTTTGTTTTCTTAGGGGTTGTTAATTTTCTTGGGGTATGGTAGGAACATGTTGGAAGCAATGTAGTTATTTTAGGTTATTTGTTTTCCTTAATCCATTGCTTTGTTTGAAATGTTGTGGGGTTTTTTTGGTTGTTGTTTGCCTGTTTGTTTTTAATTTTTTGATAAACAAAGTTAAAAAATTGAAAAAAAATCAGTAGAAAAATGGGAGTAAAAACTAAATGACAAATAGGGCGGGATGGGGGGATGGTTTGGGTATTCTCTTTTCACTTTTATTTTTTATTCTTATTCTGATTCTTTCTGATGTAAGGAAAATGTTCAGAAATAGACTGTGGTGATGAACGCATAACTATATGATCATACTGTGAACAGTTGATTGTATACCATGGATGACTGTATGGTTTGTTAATATATTTCAATAAAACTGAAAAAAAAAATCAAGTCTATGGAAGGGCTGTGCTTTCTCCAAGGTCTGTAGCATTCTCATAATGAAAATCCTCCATCACACGGTGATCTCACTCTCTTTCTGGCTTCTCCTACTTCTTGCTTCTAATTCTCATCCAATTTCCTTTGCTTATTCCTATTTTTTTCATCCCCATTGTTTAAGTCCTGCCCTCATTCAGTTTGGCCTCACCTTAATTAATACTAGCATCTTCAAGGGTCCTATCTACAAATGGATTCACTCCCACAGGACTGGGGGTAGGGCTTGAACATGTCTTTGGTGGGGGACAGGATTCAATCGCCAACACTGGGTTCATGAAGAGATTCTATAATATCATTTTCTAGATTGGCACTGTCTAATTGGACTTTCTGGAGTGACGGAAATGCTCTAATCTTTACTGTCCAGTGCAGTCTACAAATGGTTAAGGACACTTAAAGGATGGACAGTGTGACTGAGAAATTAAACTTTATATTGTATTTAATGTTAACTAATTTACATTTAAATTACCATATGTGGCTAGTGGGTGCCATATTGGACAGGGCAGCTCTAGATGCTTTATAGTTTAACATTTCACATTTACATCTTTGATTCACTTGGAATTGATTTTTGTGTATGATATGAGTGAGGGGTCCATCTTCTCCCCCTCTGCCTCATTTTCTTTCTTATTTTCTCAGTATGAACATCCCATTAAGCAAGCTGAATTTATTGGGAGGGGGTACAGTTCTTTCTCTACTTATTTTTCTCTACCGCACTGAATTTTTACCTTGGTGATTATTTATTCCTGACAAGACTGGCCTATTCTTGGCCTGTCCATTCAGTTCTCTTGCTTTGTTTTTCTGTCTGTATCCAGTTTTAACAGCTCTTGCTTTACTATATCTTTATATCCAATAGGGCAAATGTCATTACTTTGTTCATCTCCAGGAGAAAAGCTTTTATATTCCTTGCTACTTGCCATTAAATATAAACTTTGGATTTTACTAATCAAGATTCACCAATAATCTGTCAGGATTTTCATTGGAACACCATCGAATTAACAAGTCAGTAGGTGAAACATTCAAACCTACACAATATTGATTCTTTTAATCCTCAAATAGGTTATGTCCATCCATTTATTTAGGTCTTCATCAACTCAAAAAATAATTAAAAATATTTTAATTATAAATAAATAAAAAATAAAAATAAATAACTAAAATAAATAAATAAATAAAATAAAAAATAAATTATAAATAAAAAATTAAAAAAATTATTTTTTGAGATGAGTCAATACACAATATATATTTTTAATTATTGTTTTTGTACTGTAAACTGTATTGGAATATAATTCATATACAATAAAGTTTATATTTTAAAGTGTACAAGTCAGTGCTTTTAATGTAGTTACAAAATTGTGCAACCATCCCCAATAATTTTAATGTATATTATAGACAATTATTATTTGGGATGCTGTAGTAAATAGTACCCTTTAAAACTTTTATCTTATTTTTTATTGCTCTCATATAAAAATTCCATTATTTTGTGCACTGATTTTTACCTAATATCATTATTAAACTCATCAATTATATGAATATAGTCATAGCTTCTTTGGGATTTTTGAGTGTCATAAAAATACTGACATGTTTTCTTCTTCTTACCATATAGATAATCAATTATTACAACACCATTTGTGGGACCATATCATCCCCCACACCCCTACTGTAGTGGATTGCTTTGGTGCAAAATCAAAATGACTGTAAATGTGTGGACCTATTTCTGCTTCTCTATTCTGTTCTATTGATCTATTTATTGATTGAACCTTCTGCTGGGACCACATTGCTTGTTCACTGTATATGGTAACCCTGGAAGTCATGCGATGTAAGTTCTGCAGTGTTGTTCTTTCTCTTTCCAAATTCCTTATGGATATTCTAGGTACTTTGCATTTACATATACATTTTAGAATCAGCTTGTCAATTTCTACCTATAACCTGCTGGGTTTGATTAGGGATTGCATTAAGTTTATAGGCAAATGAGGATAAATTGTCATGCTGTTCTTTCTGCCCTTTTCCATTGGCTAAGGCCAAAATCGATGGGGTGGGCAATTATGTATCTCCCAAGCAGGTTTTGTTTGAAGTTGGAGGAAACAAATGTTTGTTGATCAGTAATTTAAGTGACCACAATAACCACATGAACTACACAATTATTTCAAGAAGTGGTCACTGCAGTAAACTAATATTATTTTCCCCTGTTTTGTTTTGTTATTTTTGGCCTGGAAAAGAATGTTCACAACATGATGTTTGAATGTAACTTTGTGGTCTGTTCTGGTTTGCTAATGCTGCCTTTTTGCAAAATACCAGAAATGGATTGGCTTTTATAAAGGGGGTTTATCTGGTTACACAGTTACAGTCTTCAGGCCATAAAGTGTCCAAGGTAATAGATCAACAATCGGGTACCTTCACTGGAGGATGGCCAGTGGTGTCCAGATAACCTCTGTTAGCTGGGAAGGCATGTGGCTGGTGTCTGCTCCGGAATTCTTGTTTCAGGATGGCTTTCTCCCAGGACATTCCTCTCTAGGCTTCAGCTTCTCTCCAAAATGTCACCCTCATTTGCTCGTGGGGCATTTGTCTTCTCTTAGCTTCTCTGGAGCAATGGCTGTCTTTAAACTGTCTCTCATCTGCAGCTACTCTCTCAGCTCCTGTGCATTCTTCAAAGTGTCCCTCTTGGCTGTAGCAAGCTTGCTCCTTCTGTCTGAGCTTATATAGTGCTCCAGTAAACTAATCAAGGCCCCTGCTGAATGGGCCGGGACCACGCCTCCATGGAAACTATCCAGTGAAAGATCTCGCCCACAGTTGAGTGATCACATCTCCACAGAAACATCCGATCAAAAGTCTCCAACCCAATCAACACCAATCTGTTTCCTGCCCACACAAGACTGCATCAAAGATAATGGCATTTTGGGGGGCATAATATATTCAAACCAGCACAATGGGAGAATGAAATGAAGACATCTGCAATATTATTGTACTGGATGTATTGTGTCTAGCATTTCAAAATCCTTCATCTCCATCTGTTATTCCAGGCCCCAGCCCTGTGGTGCTTTGTTCTCAGGTATAATTGAACAGTGTTCCTCCCTGAAGCCTGACATGGGGCTTCTCTGACTCCTTAACACAGGATGCCTCCAAAATCCACCTTGTACTCATGCACATGCAACCCCAAATCATAGGTCATCTAAAGCCTGAGAGGCCACCCTCGGCCAATGGCTAACAGGATCTCAATGATACATGCTTCATTCTTGCATAGCCCAGGTGCACAGTCCTGAGATGCATTTTAGGATTCTCAGAAACCCTATAATGGGATAGAACACCAATTTCCTGTAGAGGTGGCCAAGTCCATGAAGCATTTTTGTATGGGCTGTGCCTCCTTCCCTATTTCACTCCCTGTTTCTTGGATTCCTGCTTCCTGGGTCCGTATTCAGCCATAAAGTGCCCACCTACAATCCTTTCCCTCTGCTCTCAGTGGAAGCTTAGCTAAGTCAATTATATGTTATTTGCCTTTCCTTCTTCTTCACTAGCCTCTGTATTTTTATTGAGGTTGAAGTTTTAGCTCACAAAACCTGGCATAACACAGGAGCTCAATAAATGTTTGCTGAATCAGTGAATATATTTCACTGCTCCGCTTATTTAAGAAATTTGCTTCTGACATCTCTAGTTTTTCTTCAAAGCTAAAACACTGATTCTACCACATTCCTGCATGTTTATAGATTACAACTACTCCAGTGTTTAATGGCTGCTCACTGTCAGTCACAAATATCCCAATTTTACTGACAACTTCTTAAAGACAGAAATTAAAACCATGCCATTTGCATCAAATAAGAAAACATATTAAAATGCTTTGCAAACAGGAAACGATGACTATGGCAAAAATGATGCAATGATGGTGGTGATGATGAAGAAAATGAAGATGACGGTGACAGTGATGATGATGATGATGACAACAAGGTTGATGGCCACCAAGGAGCTCTCCCATATTCAAAATAAAATCTGACTGGCTGACTCCCATGGCTAATTCTTTACCAGAGGTTGGGTCCATCTCTATGTAAGATGGGGGCAATCCATTATGGTAAATTCCAAATTTTTGGAGCAATACTGGCTGTATTATTCGATCTCCACAGGTTATTCTGGTTGGAGCTCTGGAGTCACGTAGGCAAGGCAGCTTAAGAATTTCTGCAAGCATATCAAATTGACTTATATAAGGAGATTCTAGCCCTACTGTTTTAAATGTTCTCAGATTTAGTTGGAACTCCATAACCTAAAATGTTTATAAAGAATATTTCTACTAACCCTGTTTTTTTATCAGCAGTCAAGAACTGTGCTGCATATGGTTAGGCTGTCCTGTAATGATTGTTTAATGTGTGGTTATTGTAATTTAAACTGCCTTCTTGCTCCTAATATATAACTAAATCTTGTAGCTACAGATATAGCCACGTGCATGTATGCAAAGGTAGAATGATTATACAGTGACAAACCCCTATTTCCTCTGTAACTGAATGTTTATTTTAAAATGTAGAATTATTGGGAGAAATCTTTAGGGGAGATATATGTTGAAGGATTATAATATTAGGCCAAAAACATTCATTTGAATATCATCAGGAGCAAGTGTTTTTAAATTCAAAATTCTTAACAATGATGGAATAATTTTAGAAAAATATATATGCTATTATTTTCTCACTATGAGATTAATTTAGAGATATGACTTGGCATTTGTAGCTATGTATGCCCAATAAATGTAGCACTGTTACAGATTTACAGGAGGTAACACAATTAACAGAAAAAAAATTTCCAAGTTAGGTGTGGATTATGGTAATAATATTAGTAACTATTCTGAAAACATGCTCTCTCTTCAAATAAATTGTCTTGTTGTTCATATCTTCTTTTAGCACTGACATACCTGCTTTTGTTATCTGACAATCTTTATTTATCACTGAGGACTTAATTCTGTTGGCTATATTTCTCATTTCCCCCTGGCCTATTTTGCTTCTTCCTTCCCTTTCTTTCCTGCCTTGATGCATCTGAAATATGACTCTCTTGTGTCACAGAATAATGAGGTGGACATTCTCATCACATAAGAAAGCCCGTGGCTTCTGCAGTACAGAGAGAGGGATGTCCCACAGCCACACCCAGAGATCCTTCAACTGGCAAGCAAACTCTTCCTTCTGCTTTCCAGAGGGAGTGAGAAGTTTTGTGGAATGCCCCAGGGAAAAGGTGGAGTCGGATGGTTCTTGGTGAAAAATGAAAAGAAGGAATTTTGGAAGCTACCAGACCTATTTGCAATGTGCTGTGGGAGTCACCCAGAAACAGCATCACGTTCTCAATTTGATGCCAGACCAGTTATGCATTGTGCAGGCATTGCAAACTATTGGCATTCACAATACCTGTGTAATTTTTAAAAAGTTAATTTATAAACTTTTGAAATACATGAAATTTGAGCTTAGTTTGTCAAAATCTTGATCATTACCTAGTATCTATGATGGCCTGGTAATGATAATTTTTCTGAGGATATATAGATAGATAAAACAGGCCAAATTATTGCTGCTGAGGAAAGGAAATAGGTTGCAGAAAAGCAAAAATGTGAGCAATCTGATGGCATTGCTCCTTGGGTCTGTGATGAAAAATTCTTGTCATATGCTTTGTTCTTAGTATGATCTTATCAAGAAAATTGTGTCTTTTTACCATTCAATTTTTGGTTCCATATGGACAAAGCTTCTCCAAATTATACAAGCTAATTCTGGAATATTTCAGGTAGAAGGAACTCAGGAATTAAAGATATTATTAAATATAGCCCAGAAAAGATTACCTATTTGCAATATTAATGCCTACAAACCAATAAAGTTGATCTTTAAAATAAGAGAGATTGTCTTCTTGTGGGCACCATTTTTTATAATCCAAGACTGTGTGCAAATACAATTCAAGATTAAAATTTCTATTATGACTTTTTAAAATCTTACTATTACCTTGTCAACCAGATTCAGATAACTGCAAGAAAAATTGATTCCTTAAAACATGCCACGTCTATACATTTACTGGAGAAGTTAATGCTATTTGAAATGTGCCATGTTTTACCAGATGGACATGACAAAAGCAAACTTCCAGCCAAACATCACAGTCATAATCTGAATTGATACAATAGATGTCATTTCAGAAATGAGTACGAGCACTTTTACTGGTGCCCTCGTATGATGATATTCTGACAGCAACGTTCTTCTGACTCCTGGCAGTAGAAATACAGGAGCTAAAGTAAGCTATCTTATGTAGTTAGCAGAAGTTGCATTTCCTTAAAATTACTTATAGATTACCTGGCACATATGATGATTTATTTTTTATCATGCCAAAATTAATCAATTCTCATGTAACAAAGTAATAAGTCTATGGCTTGTATTTTAGCTATTCTTTCCTCTAGCATGCATCTCCAAGGTGACTACATGTGCACTAAAATTTGGAAAACAAATTGATTAGAATTGCAACATTTTAGTTCCTAATGTTTTTACTACATTTGTGTCATTCCTAAAGATATTAAGCACTCAAAACTAATGGTTTATTTTATTCAGCTATTCCCCACATAAGGAAAGCGGAGTGGTGAGTCTGAAACAAGTTCACTACATTATTTTCCAACCTCAGAAGACATAAGGATTTAAATGGTTTAAGTATCCAAAGAAAATGTTCTGCACTGAAAACCATTTCAGTATCTTCAGATGCCATCACTTAGAATTTAACAAATGGCAGCCAATAAGAAAGCCCATCTTGAATCTGAGTTGCTAAAGGTTGTATTAATTTCCTGCACTTGCCGTAACACAGAACCACAAACTGGGTCGCGTAAAACAACAGAAATTTATTCTCTCAAGTCCTGGAGGCCTTGAAATCAAGTTGTCAGTAGGGTTGGCTCCTTCTGGAGGCTCTGAAGGACAATCTGTTTCTTGCTTGTCTCCTAGCTTCTCATGGTTTGCTAGCAGTCTTTGGCATCCCGTGGCTTGTAGCTGCCATCAATGCAAACTGTCAGCATCTTCACATAGCATTCTCCCCTATGTCTGTGTGTGTCTGTGTGTCCTTCTTCTTCTTCTAAGTACACCAATCACTGGATTTGGAGCCCATCCTAATCCAGTATGACCTCCTCTTAATTTATCACATCTACCAAGACCCTATTTCCAAATAGGATCCCCTTCTGATGTTCCAGGTGGACATGAATCTTGGAGAGGACTCTATTCAGAATGGGTTACTTTCATTCATTTGCTTATTCATTCATTCAACATTTACTGGGTATCATTACTGTGCCATATAGATCGTTAGGCTGAGGGAAAAAGAAATGGTCCCTGGTTTCAAAGAGCTTGCAATACAATAAGAGTGATGACGGTGCCGGGTGGTAACACAAGGATGAGTTTGATATGAAATGGCTGGTAAAAAAAACTTCAGCAAGTAGATGTTTGTGTTTCTCCTGGTCCACTGGGAAGTAGATGCCAAGACAGGATTAAACACAGAAGGATTTTATTAGGAGAAATGCCTTTGAGAGGGAAAATGGGGCAGGGGAATGATTTGCCCATTCTGGACATTTCATATAAGTGTGTTCATAAGATATTGGTCTTTTGTGACTGGCTTCTTTCACTCAGCATAATGTTTTCAAGGTTATTCCGTGTCTTGGCGTGTATCAGTACTTAGTTCCTTTTTTTTACAAATCACAATCCACTGTACAACCTTTTATTTTTCCATTCATTGGCTGATGGTTTTCACTCCATTTTATTACTGCACCTCAGAATACCAAATCATGTTCTTTAAAAATATTTGTTCCATCATGCTTCTCTCTCTCTCAATCTTCATGGCCCTCCCTCTGATGAAATTCTAGGATCCCAGGGTGTCAACCCAGACCATGCAAGATTGCTATGCAGCCTTCCCTTCCCTCCTCTTATCCTGAAGCTCTCAATTGCACATCTGTCTAAGCCAATCACACCTGGTGTCTTAAAGGCATGCTCTGCTTCCAATCCAAGCAATGAGCTTCCCACTTCAATTAGACCAGAGTACACCACTAACTTTTTTCCACTGTGCATGTATCATACTCTAAACGGTCCCAGAATCTCTGACCAGTTTATCTCTTCTGTATGGAATGCATCACCCTCTGCTTTGCTCTTACCTATGTATCAATTTCCATAGATGCCCAACCTAAGAATTCTACTTCTATTTGCCAAGTAAACACCTACTCTAATAATAAGTATCCAGATAACAACTATGTAATCTGAAGAAATTATATAAAATAGTTTCCTGAAGACAGAGGAGGATAAATAAAAGAAGGCTGATTCTGAAAGGGAATTGACACTTGAAATAAACAAACTTCAAAGGAAGAGTTGTCTATTCTTACATCTTTTAGCCTGAAATCATGACACACTTGGCACTGCAGCTAAAGTTCTAATGAAAAGTCCAGTCTTTATGGCACTGAGAAATAGAAATCAGAATTGGGGATGATAGCTTCTGTGAGGTGAAGGTATAAGTCCATAAAGGAAAGCTCCAGAGACAGGAAGCCCTGAATTCTGTGTATAACTTCTGTTCAACTCTCTAACTGACCCCTGCATGTGATAGGCAGAGGCGGAAAATTCTCATGCAGGAGTAAAAGAACTGAATTGAGATTTCAGCTGCCAGCTGAGAGAGAGAGAGAGAGAGAGAGAGAGAGAGAGAGAAAGAGAAAGAGAGAGAATATGACATTTGAGTCCCAGTCAAATTAATCAATTCATTAAAAAAAAACAAATAAAAGCAACACAACTAAATAAACATCTTAAATCTCCAATATATGACATTAGCAATGTCCAGGATATAATTCAAAATTACTAGACATACAAAGAATAAGGAATATTTTAAGAGAGAAGGCAATCAACAGAGACTCCTTCACCAAGTTGAACCAAATTTTCTAATTACCAGGGTAGGATTTTTGTAGCAACTATTACAATATAGTAAATTTTAAAAAGGAAAATGTGCTCCCTGTGACTGAGATTATAAGCATAGTAGATTTCAGTAGAGAAAGAGAAACAATCTAGAAGAAAAACTAAATGGAAATACTGAAACTGAAAAATACAATACATGCAATAAATAATTAACGGAATAGGCTCATTATCAGAATGGAGATGTCAGAGGAAAGAGTTACTGAAAGTGAAGATAGATCTATAGAAATTATCTGAATGATAAAGACAGAGAAAAGAGATTGAAAAAAAATAAGTACAACTACAGGGACTAGAAACATAATAAATAATGTCTATTAAAAAAAAAACAAACACAAAAACATGTAGGTGTTGTCCCAGGAGGAGAGGAGGAAAAAAAGTGGTGTAATAAACATATTTGAAGAACATTTCCTGAATGTGGTGGTAGAAATGAATTTACATATTCAAAATATTAATGAACCCCAGAAGAACAAATACAAAGAAAAACACGTAAGCACACAAGAGTTGAACTGCTGACAAACAAAACTAATAGATATATATTGAAAGCAGCCAAAGAAAAATGGCACATTACTTACTATTTGAATGATCACTGAATCCTCATCAGAAATGTGGATTAAAACAAAATGGAACAATATTTTTAAAGTTTTGGGGAAAAAAAATCAACCCGGAATTGTATTCTGAAGCACAAATACTAAAAATAGGCAGCAGTATTGTATTAAAAACCAATATACAATTGAAAATGGAATCAAAACAACATTCAAATAATCCAAAAGTAGGCAGACAAAAAAGGAACAAAGAAAAAAAAAGAAAAGATACTTAAATTGTAGATGTAGATTCAAATTTATTTTAAAATTACAATAAATCAATGGTCTAGACAATTCCATTAAAAGTCAAAGATTATCATAATGGATCAATAAGCAAGACCCAACTATATGCTATCTACAAGAGATTCACTTTAAAATGACAAAGATTGAAAGCAAATGGATGGAAAAAGATTTACCATGCAAACAGGAAGCAAATATTCCCAAAATGGCTTTACAAGAATGTTCATAACATACATAGCTTTATTCATAATATCCCCCAAATCCAAACCATCCTAGTATTATCAATAGGAGAATAGATAAAGTAGAATTTTTATATAAATACTCAGCAATACTAAGCAACAACTAACAATACCCAAAAAAAATCATGGGTGAACCTTAAAAACATTAGGCTGAGTGAAAGAAGTATTACATAAAAGACTAAATAGTGTATTATCACATTTGTTCAGTGTTGACATAGGTAACACTAATCTATGTTTGGAAAAAACAAAACAGTGGTTGCCTTTGAGTGGGGGATGGAGATGATGCTACAGCTGGAATTAACTGAGGAGGGGGCATCAGGGAACTCTCTAGGGGTGATGATGATGTTCCATATCTTGAAAAGGATTTGGTTTTCACAGCCGTATGCATGTATCAAAACTCAAGGAATGTATGCTTATGGAATTCATTTAATGTAAAACCTATATAGAAATCTTTAAACAAACATCAAAATCTAGTTAATTTTATACATGCTGAATTATGTGGAGGGATATGTACTAATGTCTGCAATGTACTTTGTAAAGAATCAGAAAATAAGACGGCTTCATAATGGATAGAGGGATGGATTGATGGATGTGTATATTTGATAAATATAGTAAAATATTAATGGTAAAATGTATGTGTTGTTCACTTTAAATTTCTTTCGACTTCTTTTATGCTTGAAAATTTTGCAGTGAAATGTTGGGGGAAGAATGTCAGCTCAGATTCTACTTCCTGTTTGAAGCCTTCCTTCAAAGTTCTTTCTTGCTTCCCTAATACTCTCTCATTTGCATTGACTCCAGAGAACCAGACTTTCCCACCATTTGACACAAAGCTTATGCTCGAGTCTATTGTTACGTATCTTTCTAAATGTGTCTTCTGCTTTCCTAGAGGAGGAGAAATTGTCTTGTTTCACTATCTTTTGTAGTACATAGCATCCTCTATCCTCCAAGCAATGTATAACCCTAACTATATGGATATTAATAAGGGGCTTTACCCTCCTCTACTATAAAAATGAACAATTATTACTATTATCAATTCATAATTTAAGTAGATAATGAATGATTCATTTAGAAGTATCATAATTTCCATAAAACTTCTAGGGCTGAAGGTAAGTTAAATATTTGTTATACCATATATTTTTAAAATTAATGGTCCCAGTATTTGAGACCAAATGTAAACTTTGTTCAATGGTAAACCATGAAGAATTGAAAATAAATAAGACAGTTTCCTCTGATTTCTATGTGGCCTCTGAAACCTTGTGGAGACTGAAGATGCTACAAACCAGAACATCTACTTTGGGTCACAATAAAATCAAATCATCTCACCAAAATTCAGACACTTCAACTCTTCCAAATCTGTCATCCGAGTTGTATTTTCCAAGTATTATGAGACAAATGTTGACTCACTAAAACTAATGCCAATTGAATGGTCCTCTGAGGTCATATAAAAACAACCAAAAAAAAAATGCAGAAACAAAGAGTTGTATACATATTATTCCAGGCAGAAATAATCAAGATTTATAATTTTACTGGCAAAAATAAAGACAAGGAGGATGTTTGCACAGGACAATACTCCATAAGGAGCTCTAATTTCAGTTTCATGCTTTTGATTTATTTTTTCTGTAAATAACACATACCAGTATATATTTCTGTATCCATTCACCTTCATTCTATCCTAGAATATTTTCCCTAAGACTTCCTTTCATCTTTTTAATTTCTCAGTGAACTTATACAATAACTGCAACAGTATTTGTATGTTTTAAGCTTTGTATTGAAAATTCTTAGGTTTTTTGCTGCTTTACATTATACTGTTTACCATTAGAGATTATATATATGAGCCTTGATCCTTGTATGTTCTTGCAGACACAAGATGTTGTTTTACGACTTCATATTTTGAGATATTTTTCTTTTCCCAAATGGTTGGCATAGTTGAACAATCTCTACTCACCAACTGCAATGTTCTTTCATCAAATATAAAATAATTATTTCCATTAAACATTATCCATATTATTAGTTGTGGGCTGTTGATATTATAGACCATATTCTAGGGGAATTTTAGAGTCCATAATTTAGAGAGAATAAAGAAAAATCCACTGTGCACAATTGAGAACAAAATGATCTGTCTTTAAATAGAAAGCTGAGAGTATAATGTTGTCCCAGTTGATTTTTGCTCCTTCTTTGGTCATCACAATGAGCAGTTTTGGAAGTGAATAAATACCTGTATTATACTCTTCCTTTATTTTAGTGACCGACACTTCAACTTCAAGTTAACTGTCTTTCCCGCCTTGTGATTATCAGTCACCGTGTGCAAAGACAACTGCACTGCTTTAGAGCAAAGCCTCATCTTCCTACCCTCATCTGTTCCACTCAAGCCCCAGCAAGTGAGCATGAATGTCAACTATATTACAATTATGCATGGGGTCCTGCTTCCTCTCTCCATACAATGGAACAGTGTGGTCTGAAATCATTTCCATTGTTCACTTACACCTGGTTACAACCAGACACCACGTCCTCCCTGGGAGCTCTGGAGGTTCTTCATTCATCTCACTTAGAATGGGGTTTGGTGCTCACCTGGACTTTGCACCTTCGCTAATGACACTAATTTGATCTGATTACAGGAAACTGGTTTTGACCACATTGCCCCCTCAGGTTACACACACATACACTTAGTGTACAAGAAATAGCAAAATGTAGTCACTCAGTCTCCCGTCTATAAGCCATGCAATCCATGAACTTTCCCAGATACAGCACTCCCTGCCCACAGCAAGTTGTCCTCTGAAAGTTTACTGCAGAAGAGAAAGAGAAACAAGTTAAAAGAAAATCCAAATAGAAATATGGAAACTGAAAAATACAATGGATGAAATAAATAATAAACCAAATAGGCTCATTTAGCAGAATGGAGAGGTCATAGGAAAGGGTCAGTGAACATGAAGACAGATCTCTAGAAATTACCCAAATGACAAAGAGAGAGAAAAGAGGCTGAAAAATTTAAGTACAGCTACAGGGACCGGAAACAAAGTGCTGCCTAAAAAACACACCCCTAAACACACACACACACAAAACATGTATGTATTGTCCCAGGAGAACAGCCTTTACTTTAAGCAGCATTTACTTTAATGAACAATATCTTATTATAAGTACAAGATAATAATAGCTCTTATTGCTGAGAATTTACATGCCAACCTGCACTTGCACTAACTGTTGTATATGTATTACCTTATTTGTTCAAAGCACCCATCTTGTGCTTTCTATCATTTTTTTTTCCTTTTATAGATGAGGACAATGAGATTTAGAGACGATAAATGACTTTCCCTGATTTCATAGTTAAGGAATGGAATTGGTATTTATCATCAATGCTCCAAAGCACTCTTCTATACTATCTTCCCACATTACTGTCCCCAGTGACATGAACCACCAACATTTCAATTAACATATTAATTTACTGACTGACAGAAATACTTAGATTATCTGTGGGGAAAAAAGTACACTGTTTATGGGAACAGACTTTGCATTTTTGTCATTCAGTCTACATATCTAAATAATTCATGAAAGATCCCACCTGAATTGTGAAAAATTTGAGTATGTTCTCTTCATTTATATTTTAGTGATTATTTGAGTTTACCATTGCAAGGTTTTGGGTATTTCTACTTTAATGAAATATTACAGACCAACTCACTCAAACTTCAGATATTGTGCAATTTCCAGAAAATGAGATTTTCCCCATTTTCATTAATCCAAATAAAGCCTCCTTTTGAAATTTCCTAATTCTTCCTTAATTGATATCGTTAGTTAATAACTTTGCTGATTTAGAAGAGTGGATAGTTCAGCAATATTCAAAACATTCTCAAAATATCATTATGAAGCAATGATTTTTGTTTTCTCTTTATTATAAAAATAGCTATGTGTCCATGGCAACTCTACACAGCCTCTTAGACTTGATTTTCAATGTTGATTTATGTGGAAGAGAAAATCACATTATGCTTGTTTTTGGTTTCACTTTGAATTCATCTAACATTTTTAACTATTCACCATTAATAGATGATCAATATAAGACAATTTCATTGTTCTCTTATAGGCAAATTGTGTACAATTGACAATAATTTTTATACTTTCTAGTTATGGTATTCTGAAAAAAAAACAATTTTTATTATACTAGGTCAGTGTCTACCTATCAACTGGACACTATTGAACAAAATTGTTGAAAATGATACTGTTTTCATATTAGTAACATTTCCTTAGAAGTTGAATATATTAATGATAATTTAGACATAGCTAATACTTTTTATTTAAAAGTAAATTTTATTTTTAAATTTATCCAGAGAAGAATGATTTATCTATACCCTTATTCTCTTTGAATATTGGAAAATACAGAAGTAGGATTCTGTTGAAATCAAATTGCCTTGAAAATTAATAACAGGCAAGCTTTCACTTTGAAAGGGAAGATGCTTCTTATGGTTTAGAGTTTCAAAATTACCTCAAACTTTATTATGGAAAGAGTATTTGAGGGAGGAGAAAAGTAGTGTTAGAAAAATACTTTGAAAATTTTAAACAAAAATAAAATCAAATTTATAAGCTAGTGCTTTTTCACAATAAGTAGGGGAGTAAACACTGTTAATCTTAATATCAAAAGGATTGGGACAATGTCTAATCCAAATATTCATCGCTTGATCCATTGAGAAAGCAATTTACTTGTTTAATAGCAATGTACTTGTTTAAAAGAGATGGACAATGAAAGAAGCAAAACTGGCTGGTAGAGATTTTTATGATGCAGATTCTGTGACAACCATTACCACAGGAAGCATTGCTAAGGAACCGAAGTGTTCTGCTTCTCAGAATTACTCCATTTCTGCTCCTTCTGCCAAGTATTATTGCTTTATTTTATCATATCCAATTCAGATAGCATAGATGGTGTTATATCATGGGAAGAACAAAAAGTTTAAGGTCAGAATATCTTGCTCAAATGTCAAGAGTTCTTCTTAACATCTGTATAACATGGACCACATCCCTGAATCCACTAAAACATCATTTTGTCTTTTATAAAGTTCAAGCAAGAATATCTATTCCACCTGTCTCACAGGTTTGTTTTGAGGATTGTGGGGCAAATGTATGTAAAAAAAAAAAACGTTTCTGTGAAATGTAAAATACTCTACCTTTTACATACACAAAATCTAGGTAAATGATGGGGTAAGATGGAAAAGCACCTTGACTGGTTGAGAATAAAGTCTATAGAGGGAGGGTAAGTTTATGGCTGAGGAATAAGGTCTTTGATGCTTGGCAAAGTTCAAGTCCAACTTTGGTGTCTGAGGAATTAAACAAGAGTCACAAAATCTTCCAGGAAGCATTCCATGTATCCACATTGTAGTGTGATCTGAATTACACTACAATGAAATTGTTGAAATTTTGGGGTTCCTGGCTAGAATACCATCTAGGGTTAGAGTTTCCCCTTTGGCAATCATTCAAGTCATGGAGTTACAACTCAGGTAGTTGGCAGTTCTCTTGAATGCATTATGGGAGAGGCTAAGATGTAAAGCTATAATTACCCAAAAGGAGACATTGTTAAGGTGGCCGATGAAGAATCCACTGAGAGAAAAATAGTCTTGTCTCACAGAGTATGCATAATTAAGTCTATATACAGGATTCAAATTACCCCCAGGATTCCGATGAATGAAGGAAGAAGTGTATGATATACGTAGTGAAAAGCTGTCTCACCAAACCAAGATGGAGACTTCTCTCTATATAATTATGGGAAAAAAAATGGCAGCCTGGAGTTGGGTTTCTATCAGACAGAGAGGTTCCTTGAGATCTTTGGTAAGAAAGTGAGTTTGCTTTTCAAAGGCTAAGAGGGAACCCTAAACCCTCTTGCTACCAATCACACATTTACACATAATCTATCAACCACACATTTATTGGAATATTAAAATTTGTTGACATTTTGGGGTTCCTGGCTAGAATATCATCTAGGGTTAGAGTTTCCCCTTTGGCAAATACAGTAATGCTTGTCTATTATAGCATAACAAATTATCCCAAAATAAAGTGCTTTAGACAACTCACATTTATGACCTCACTCTTTCTATGGTCAGGAATGTGGACACGCTTAGCTGGATATTCTCGTCGTCATCGTCTTAAACTCAACAGAAGGATTCGCTTCCCAGCTCACAGGGTTGTTGGCAGGATTCCGTTCTTCACGGGCTGTTGGACTGAATGACCCAGTTCTTTCCTGGCTGTTGGCCAGAGTATATCCTCAGTTCACTGCCACGTGGGTCTTCTGGGCATGGCTGCTTGCATCAGTAGTGTGTGCAAGTTGAGAAGGCAACACAGAGTCTGTTCCCAAGCAGAAGTCACAGTTTTTTATGACCAAATCATGGAAGTGACATCAAATCACTTTTGCAGTATTCCTTTTGTTAGAAGAAAGTAATTAGGTTGGACCCACAGAAGGAGGAGATTATATAAGAATGAATATACTTAGGAGGTGGGGGTCATTGGGCGTCATTTTAGAAATGTCCTAACACATAGACCTACCTTATGGTATGATGGGATCTCCAGGGAGCTAATAAATGTAGGGCACTTAGCTCTTAGAAATAACTAATCCGTACTGTATTCTAGATCCAAATCCTTTTCATTTATGAAGAGTTCTTTCTCAGTATTTGCCTTAGTTTGCCAGGTTGCTATGACAAATATCACACAGTGGGTTGGCTGAAACAACAAGCATTTATTGTCTCAGATTTGAAGGCTAGAAGTCCAAAATCAAGATGCCAACAAGGCCGTGCTTTCTCCGGGGTCAGTAGCATTCTGATGATGGTTATCCTCCATCAGATGGCGATGTCCTTGGTTCCCTCCTATGGCTTTCTTGACTTCTGCATCAGAATTTCCTCACTTTATGAGGCCTCAAGTAATACAGATTGAAGGCCCACCTTGATCCAGTGTGGCCCCACCTAAATAGGATCTTTGAAGGTCCTATTGACAAAACAGTCCACACCCTGACTCACCTTAAAAATATTCAAAGATCTTACCTATAAATGGGTTCACCCCCATGTGAATGTGGATTAAGATTTAGAACATGTCTTTTGTGGAGACATGAGTCAATCCCCAACCGTGCTTCACAGTGTTACAAGCAGAGTTGGGAAAAAATATATTGAGGAATCACCTCCAGTTCTTATTTTATCATCTCAAATGACTTAATACTCACCATGGCAATCAGGCAATTGGATTTTCTTATACACATTCATAAAATTTTGGCTTTAACAGGATAGCAAGAATGGAAAGAACCAAATTTTCCTTTTTTTTTTAATCTCACAGAAATGATAAATTCCTATCAAACCATGTACCCCTGGAGATAAATTCTGCAGATGGAAGATGGACCAGCATCAATATGCAATTAACAGTATATATTTTTAAATTACCAATATTAGATTTTTAATAACACTTTCCTATTATAAAAATATAAGGTCATGCAAGAGGATGTAAAATATATTTAATGAGGCAAACAAAACTCTACAACGTAAAGAAAATCACTATTTACATTTTATAAGTTTTCTTGAGATGTAATTCACATACTGTTCAATTCACCTATATAAAATATTCACTCTAATGGTTGTTAGTGCATTCAGAGTTGTGCCACCATCACCACAGTGAATTTTAGCCCGTTTACATTTTAACATTCAATCCCCTAGCCTATATGTCTCTGCATCAACAAACTTTTCTATAACCTGATTTTGTACCTAATATATTGTGAACATTTCCCACATTCACAAATATTCTTCAGGAGCATGATTTATAACAGGTGCACAGTAATTTAAGAACAACTGACCTCTGTTGATTGTTACTCTCTGCCAGGCTATGGATTATGACATTTAATCTTCATAATAACCATGAGAAATAGGTACTACCATTGCTGGGGAACTAAGGATAACAAAGAAGGTCAAGTTTCTTGCCCAAGGTACCCAACCAGTAAGGGTTCTCACCAAAGAGAGTGGAGTCTGACTCTACTTGTGTTGAATATTTAAATGGTTTACTGTTTGGGGGTATTATTAAATGTCATAGTTATCTATTGGTCAGAGAGAGCAGTTCTTTGTAATGTGGCCCTCTCCACAGGGCAGCTCAAAAGCTTGCAGCTGAGAAGGAATGAAGTTGTGAGACAGGCAACTAGGTGAATGGATCTTGAGGACAGCATTTTGAATGAAATGCACCAGAAACAAAAAGACAAACATGTAACGCCTCATTAATATGGACTAACTATAATGTGTAAACTCTGAGAATTGAATCTTAGAGCACAGGTCATCAGAGGAAGGTTTATTGTAAAGGTCCCTAGATTGTAAGCTCTTACAGCAGTCACTTCTATTCCTGAGTTGTAATGGTTATTTCTAAATTCTGAGATGCTGAGCTCTTTGTGTATAATCTGGTTGGTCCCTGAAACTTTGGGTATCTGTGTGACACCTGAGACTCAGAGCTACAGCTTGGCAGCTATGAATGTCAGTATTACCTCAAACAGCAACTATTTAAAAAGCTGAAAAAGAGTTCAGACTTCAATCAGAGATATGGATGAAGAGAATCTGGTAGGAATAAGTCAAATCAGGCCAAAGGGTAAAGGACAATATTGACTGTTTTAAAAACTCAACTTCTGTGTGAGGCCAAGGGAAGAGATGTTTATTTGGTGCAGGATCTACATTTTCTGTAGCACATTAAGTAATTTAATTCAAATTGCCAGTTTATTCAGACACCATGATTACATGGAACTTAGAATAGGAAGTGAGATCTGGTAGGTTTGTATAGGTTAGTATGAAACCCCAATATATCCCAAAGTAATTTGGAATTTGGGCAGGGAATAAAAATGTATTTCCAGCCCCCCCCCCCCCCACCAAGGAACTGGGGGAAAATGCAGAAATATTAAACTCACCCACCTGGGGAATTACTGCTATTCTCACAAGCATTGAGGACTACCAATTTAGTAGACTGAGCCCTCGATCTTGGGGCTTGCCCTTATGAAGCTTGTTACTGCAAAGGAGAGGCTAAGCCTACTTAAAATTGTGCCTAAGAGTCTCCCCCAGAGAACCTCTTTTTGTTGCTCAGATGTGGCCTCTCTCTCTACCTAAGCTAACTCTGCAGGTAAACTCACTGCCCTCCCTGCTACAGGGACCTGACTCCCAGGGGTGTAAATCTCCCTGGCAATGCAGGATACGACTCCCAGGGATGAGCCTGGACCCAGCATCATTAAATTGACAAAGTCTTCTGGACCAAAAGGGGGAAGATAAATGAAACAAAAAAAAGTTTCAGTGGCTGAGAGATTTCAAAAGGAGTTGAGAGGTCATTCTGGAGGGTATTCTTATGCACCTTATAGATATCCCTTTTTAGTTTTTAGTGTATTGGAATAGCCAGAAGCTGAATACCTGAAACTGTTGAACAGCACCCAGTAGCCTTGATTCTTGAAGACAACTGCATAACTATGTATCTTACAAGGTATGCTTATGTGATTGTGAAAACCTTGTGGCTCACACTCCATTTATCCAGTGTATGGATGGATGAGTAGAAAAATGGGGACAAAAATTAATTGAAAAATAGGTAGGATGGGGAATGGGATGTTTCGGGTGTTCTTTTTTAGTTTTATTTTTATTCTTATTTTTAGTTTTCTTTTTGGAGTAATGAAACTTCAAAAACTGATTGTGGTGACGAAGCAAAACTATACGATGGTACTGTGAACTATTGATTATACACTGTGGATGATTGTGTGGTATGTGAATATATCTCAATAAAACTGAATTTAGAAAACAAAAGCTTGCAGCTGGCTTCTCTTGGAGCAAGCAAGAAATGATGTGCAAGATGTTTGCTATTTTCTTTACAATCCCACTTTACTTTTATTAGGATTATTGATATTTTCTGTGGCTTTAGGAGAACTCCAATTTTTTCAACCACTGGAAAGTTGCTTTTGGGCCAGAGCATCTGTTGACTGTCATGTCACAATCTTGCCTACTTATGCAACAGAAGGCTAGCAGTAATTTGCAGCCATTTTTGCATTACTTGAATAACAGGCAAATCTGCTATTAGAGGCCTTTTCTGCTCCAACTGCTTCCAAGACTTTATTTAGAAACTTGGAATGTAACTTGCCTGGTTAGAGGCCTAATTGGAAATCACATAATATGAGCTGGCAACCTCCAGCCCAGAATGGTTATGGGAAAATCCACATCAACTGCTTTTGGAAGGATGGCCCCCAAATTCCCTGCAGACACTTGGTTCAAAAAGGCTGTCACCCTTTTTGTCATTTGTGCCACTTACTGAGGGGCAGCATCACTAAAAAGGTTTGGGATGCTTCTGATAATCAACGTTTTTCAGCTTCAGGGAGAATGATGAAAGCACCTAAATTTTGTTATGGAGTATCATTCAATAAGGAATAAAGAGCAGATAAAGCATTTGGCCAGTCTGTCTTCAGCTCCTTTGAAATTTCAGCCTCATGTATCATCTAGCCCAAGGATCTGCAAACTGTGGCCCATAGCCTGGCTTTGTAAATAAAGATTTACTGGAACAAAGCCACACTATTCCTTTAAGTATTGCCTATGGTTGCTTTCATACTATAAGGACAAATTTGAGTGTTGGTAATGGAGATCATATGACTCTACAAAGCTGAAAACATTTCCTTGTATCATCCTTTACCAAAAATGCTTTCAAATCCTTGTTATAGCACAGAGAGGGAAGGAATAATGAATGCCAGAAAACACTAGGGCAAATTTGTATTTGTGCTGGTTTGCATTTTGCATTTAGGTTTGCTTATGAGTTAATTAGATATACAGAAGTAAATTTTATATAGTGCAATGTATAGATCTTTATAATTATGGGTGTGTGCTATGCTTTGTGTGGCTCAGAAGATTTATTCTGAAAGTGAGATCAGATAACATTCCTCTCTATTATCTTTTCATTTTGTTAGGGCATTTTATAATACGTTTATTTAAAGTGTGAAGAAATACTTCAGACGTGTGCATTAACTAGGCTTTTTTTTTTTTAACCAAAGTTTCATCAGCATTATAAAATGTCTTGAGGAGCTTACCCAGTTTTATATATTTTTAAAAGTTTATAAAAGCTAAGGGTATGCTCTTCATTGAAACTTTGCAAGGATTCCCCTGTAAAACTGTCTGGGCATGGTGCTTTCTTTGAAGATGGAGTATACGTTTGACCACTCAGCACAGTGCAGTCAGGTGTTTCCTGGCCCGTTTCCAGACTCACCTGTATCTCTGTAACTTCATGGGAAGCAAAGAGAAGAGGACAACAGAGTGATTGAAGCCCATCAGAGCAGGAAGAAACCGTATTCTTCACTGCATTGAATAATATCACTTTTGCAATTTAATATCATGTGGTACGATGCAGCTAACCATGAAACACCAACGATGGCATCCCAGGGTTTGCCCTCACAGGTTAACCTTGGGGATGCCTTTTGAAAAGCCTTTGTTTCTCTTGGGGAAGTCAATTCTCTGACTCAGATTTTTCTCTGGGTAAAATGTGTGTTTGGCCGAAACCACACACCCCAGATTATGCCTGTTGTCCTAACACAATTTGAAATAGCATCCTTTTGAGTTCTCAAAAGCATCCTTGACTCCTATCCAAGTGGTAACCATACCCAATTCTGCTTAACTTCTGAGATCAAGTACATTCAAAGAGCCATCACTGTAGGCAATAGGTTTTTGGTGGCAAAAGCAAAAATATTATGAATGTAATGTACACCACCAGATTATATGTTGGAGTGTGGTTAAAAGGAGGAAATTTTAACTTATATATATGTTATTAGGATAAAATTTTTTTAAAAAACACAGAACTATAAAACACAAGCAGTGAACCCTAATGTAATCTATAGACTGGAGTTAATAGTATAATTAAAATAACATTATTTAATCAATTGTAGCAACAGTACTACAATAATGCAGAGTGGTAACAATAGAGAAAACTGCATGTTAAGGGGAGGTGTATGGGAACTCTGTATTTTCTGCTTGATTGTTCTGTAAACCTGCAACTTATTTAATAAAATCTTTCTAAAAAATGCCCTTGTTCATATGATCACCTATACAAGACTGCATTGTTTGGAGGGTTCTTTTCATAGGCAAATATGAAAAAGCACCTTTAATATTCCTATGAACTAACTTCAGGTTTGCAATCAGAAATTTCACATCTTATAGCTCATTAATGATTAACAAACTCTACTGGGTCCGTTTGAGAAGTTTCCAGCCAGCTGGTTGCAAAGTCCGTGATATGTTTTGTGCTGAAGTTTCCATATTAATTAGGTAGGAAGCAATTTTATATCTTTATAATTTATAGTTTTATCTCTGCATTAAGTCCATTAAGAAAGCAGGACACATATTTGTTTCATAACATTTTACAGAAGATGAAATATTAAATAGATTGTGTGGCATCAGACAACAAAACAGTAAAAATATACTCCTGATTCTAAAAATGCCAGATATTAGTTGCTTTCTAAATGCTTCCTAAAGCCATGACCAAGGAGGCATTCAGAAAATATGACCTATTTTGGAAATCCATTTTATATTTCATTTGATGAAAACAACACAATACAAAAAGTAAAATAAAATTGGATTATTTTCCTGAAGCATACTAAAAGAAAATCTCCAGATTTTAGCAACATTTGATATACATAATCATCCATGTAAACAAGGTTTACTATATAAGTATATTCTCCTTGGCACTTTGTCACAGAATCTGTTAAAACAGTCATTTACTTTTCTTCCATTTTAATATTGTCTATTCTTGTCTATTCCAAGGCAGGATGGGGTAAGTGGCAAGGAGACAAGAGCTCATTTTGTATGTGAAATTCAGCACGGGCTGTCACACAAGAAAATCTACCATCATTATAACGCTGTATTCTGTAGTGATCACACTCGGGGAAGCCTAAGTTACAAAGAAACCCCCCTCTGGTCCCCTCAAGTAGGGAGAGTGGGTCTATAAAGAAAATGAAGAGTCAATGCTAATTGCAAACTGTGGTGCTTTCTCAATCTTTGCTAGAGATGACCCTTTGGCTTTAATGAAAACTTGTATTTTATCTATTGTCCTTTGCCCCAAAGTCGATGAGTATGAAATCATGAGGACAGTCATATTGTTCACACTTAATTCATAGTACGTAATAAAACTACTTTCCTATGAGACATCCAGCACTGTTTATCAGATACATAGATATACCATGTCCCCCAAGATTCAGCCATGGAAGGTTCTGTCCTGTTCTATCCCATTTGGATGGCTGAAACAAAAGAGTGCCTCATTACATCATTAGCTATTACTATAATGTGTTCTCTTTAAATGAGACCCTTATTCTCTGCCTTATAACCTCTCATTTGGATGTGTTTAACTCTTGCATTTTAAAAAATGCTCCTAAAAGCCAAGGGTAAAGACATCTCTTCCCATAAAGCATCGTCATTGTGTAAAATCCAGGGAGCCACTATTTTTAACTAACTTGTCTGTATGGAAACTAGACTAACTAGGCTTTGCTGCTAGTGACAATGTATCTTCTATATCCTGACAGTAAAGTCTGCTTTTGAAGCAAATGATGTGAGTTTAAATCTGGAAAATTGCATTTTCATCCTAGATTTTACAGGAATAGATGGCAATGTCACTAGCCCTAGATTCTTCCTGGAATAACCTTTTTTAGCATTTTTGGTCCCAAAGGCTTATTTCTTAAGTATTTCAAAATATCAAAGTCATACTTTGGGACCAAGACTTGGGTTCTGGAAAGAACATCAGGGATCAGTTGAATCACATTCAGCTTGCAATCGCTAAGCGATTTTATTTGAAGGTAAATCTTGCAGCACTGAGCACTGAGAACCAAAACATGAATTCATATTAAGAAAAGAGCCAATTCACAGAAAAACAACTGCTTCCCAAGGTACCAAGCCTGGGACGTTAAAAGTGTTATCACCTGGTCAAAGAGATTTAGATATTAAAGCAGTTTGTCAATGAGGGAAACCCCACTCGTTCTTTCTTCTTCAGGGGCCCCTTTAGAAATAGTTTCAGTTTAGGAATCAAGCAGACTTTCTCTCCCCACCCCCAACCCCCAAATCCCAAATGTTGCTGTATCTGAATCCCCTCTGTTTTATAGACCCCAAGTCAAGAGCCACTACTTTTATAAAGATGTCCCTGATTTTCCAATCTGAAAGTATCCTTTGTCTTCTCCAAATCCAATGTTCTACCTTTGCTATCAAATAGCACACCTAATAGTTTACTTTATATTGTATTTTTGTGTGTTGGTTTTTTAATCTTAATTATGTTGTCATATTGTGCTTTTTACTCCAAAACTCCCACAATAGAGTCTGCACGCAATGCATGCAAAGACCAATATCTGCCTGATGAATTAATAATTTGCTTCAATGGATCCTCAAATATAAATTTGAATCAACCAGTAATTATCACCAAGTATCTTAAACAACATTAGGCCATATAAATAATTGAAAATGTCTACATCACAAAGAATGTCATCGATCATTATGCAAGGGCTCTGGCCCCGTGATGAAATTGGATAATTCAGATCAACCTGGCAGAAATTCAAACTCTTGAAAATTCATGAAATGCGTTTCTGTTTGCACTCCTACACTCAAACTTAGCGTCTGCTTGACGCAAGATGTCATCGCATTAACCCATTTACAAAGCTCACTACTCTGATATATTTTGGAAAATACTTGTGAAATACAGGCTGCTGCCCTGCAAAAGGCATTAATCTACTCCAAAATCTTCATCTAAGACAACTAATTATCCTTAAGACTAGAAGCATAAACAAATAGTTAATGAATTTGCTAATTGTTTTTTCATTCTTTGGAGTTTTTCATGGTCTTTAGCTGCTAAAGATGCTGTGATTAAGGGGAAACAAAGAATAGCTAAGTTCCAATTTATCTTATATTTCTTCTTTGTTTTGTCGTTTTTTTGTACAAGCCAACTGAGTATACATATGAAAAGATCTAGGACATAATAAGATGTAATTTCATTCAGTGAAAAAAAAGGCATTGCACTTTTTAAAAGTGGTACATAGTGTATCTTCATTCATTAATGAAATATTTATCAAAAGCCAGGCACCAGGATGATGTTCATGACACTGTCTTTATCCTCTGGGGTTCCATAGGCCAGTAGGAGACACAGAAAAGGCATCCAGTGGCTACAGTTAAGTATGATTGTGCAAAAATAGGAATACATGCAGGGGGCCTTCCTTGAAAGCACCCAGGAAGAGCTCACACACTAGCCCAAGACAAGGAAGGGACATCTAAGCCATAAATGCAAATCCAAATAGGAGTAAAAGGAAGCAAGAAGGGGAGTGGGACAGCAGCCGTTAGAGAGTTTGCCCTGTCCGAGGGAACCTCATATGCAACCCTGAGAAGCAGGATAGTGTAATACACCAGTAAGCCAAGTTCACCACGGCCATAGACATGGAATCCAGGCTTGGAGGATCAGGAAAACAGAAGAGGGACATGACTGTCACTGCAGTGCAGGGATGTGACTGATGGAAAGAGATGAACAGACATGCCTGAGTGTGCAAACTTTTACATGTGTCACAGCAAATGGTGTCTACCCAAGGCTGAAGTCATCACTACAGGGCATTTTTCCAAGGTGGGTAGGGGTGTCTCTACTGGGATTTTGACATTACTTGTTCCTGCTAAGTGAGCAATCTGTCTTGTGTTCTTCCTACATAACGGGCTGAACATTAGGTGAAAGCGACTAGTGCTAAACAAAAGTAAACATTCCTGATGTTGACTGTAGGACTGGGTGAAATAAAGTCATTTGCCCAAACCAACATCCATTAGCAGATCCAGGCATCAGGCCTCCCCAAGACTCATTTTTACAGTAGGGAAGGCAGGAATCACAGGTTATAATTGTTAACAATTAGATAGTATATGCCATGTGCCAGAAAAATTGCTTAGTCAGGATAGGATAGGCAAAGCTGCAATAACAAACAAACCCTCATATTTCAGAGACTTAACACATAATGTGTAATTTCCCACTCCCACAAACTCCTCAGAGGATAATCTGCTCCCTAGTCGAGACTCAATGTTGACATCTTATGAGGAAACCATCAAGAATATAAGGGAGAGAGATTGTGGGAAACTCACCTAGACTCTTCAGTGTTTTGGATTGGATGCAATGTGTGTCACTCCCTCTCACAGCTCAGTAGAGAGAAGTAGTTCCATGACCACCGCCAACTGCATGGAAGGCAAGGAAATGCAAGGACCCCAAATTCAGTAAGCATCGCTGCCCTTGCCACACCCCTCAAAACATTATACACATTTTAATTCACAACAATGCCGTAAGATAGTAACTATTATTTTCCCTATTTAAGAGATGGTGAAACCAAGAAAGAAAAATTGTGGGATCTTCCCAAGGTAATGTGACAATTAAAAGACAGAATTGAGATCAAACATTCATGTTCAGAAATTTGTGTTTTTATCAAGGGTAAGGGAGCACCATTAAAAGGTTTTAAGCAAAGAAGTACCATGATTGTTTTTATGATTTAGAGATATCCTTCAGCTAAAGTTGGGAGAATGGATTCGGGAGAACTGGTTAGAAGGCTGTTGGTAAAATCTAGGAAAGGAGATGATGAGACACTGAGCAAAACATATGCAGAGCTAGTTGCTACAACACTATGTTATGGGAACACAGGCTCAGGGCTCAACAGGAACGTTCAGCAAATGATCCCTTGTTGAGTTTCACAGAATAAAGAGTCTAGAAGGGCAAATAAACTCCCTGTCACTTACTCAGCACAGAGTCCAAAAGACGAGGAGCTGTCCCAGCATGGCCAGTCTCCCAGGATGGCCGAAAATTGCTCCGGGTCGGCGTCGGTAGACAGGAGCTCTGCACGCCCCACTTCATGCTGGAAAAAGAGACTGAGCTACATGCTTTGAAGGTCGTTTTATCCTCCTCATGGGGAGGGGGAAGTGCCGCTGAGAATTCCTGTTCCGATACGCATGTGGGGCTGCCTGCTCCCAGTTTCCGTCCAGGTGTAAGTTCCAGTAGGGCTTTTTCATTAAACTTAGCATTCCCCCCACTCCTGGCTGTGGAACAGCACACAAAAGAAGATGGGAGGACAGGAAGGCTGGGAGATGACCACATAAAATGTGTTCGTAACTTTCCCAGAGAAGGAAGTCGGGGCAGGTGAGGGCTGGGCGAGGGCCGCTTAACACATGTCTGTGATTTCCCTAACACACACCGTAGAAATCATGGATATATTTGTTTCAGGTGGCAGAAAACTCTCCTCACACTGGCCTAAATGCAGATCACTTAATGACCCAGCATTCTGGTGAGGGATTGGTTTCTGAAAATACACAAAATAAGGTTTTCAAAATCCAATTTCTTTTGGTCTCCTTGCTCTGCTTTTTGTAGTTTTGACCCATGTCTCAATGTATAGAATACAATCGGTTGGGTTAAACAACAGGAGCATACTGGCTCACTGTTTTGAAGCTAGGAGAAGCCCCAAATCAGGGTGTCAGCAAGGAGACACCTTCTCCCTGAAGACTGTGGCATCCTGGGGCTGGCTGCCAGAGGTCCTCGGTCCTTACCTTTTCTGTCACATGGCAATGCACATGGCAGCGTCTTCTTTCTCCTCTGGATTCCATTGACTTCAGCTTCTTTTTGTGGCTTTCTTTCTCTGTGTCTGAATTTCATTCTGCTTATAAAGGACCCCAGTAATGAAGACGCATCTTGAGGGAAGAAGCGTCTTGAACAGACACTATTTACAATGGGTCTGGATCCACATCCACCAGAATATGTCCAAACTGGGGCGCACAATTCAATCCACCACAGCCTGGTAGCAATGTGTTCAGCATTTCAAGTCCTCACATCCTCATGGCATGTTGTCAAGGTCAAGAAAGAGAAAGAGTTGCATGTTTTTTCCACAAGAATTTATCTCCTAGTGGCTGACTATATATATATCCATTAGCTGGTTTAACCGAGTAACAATCCATGGTGGGGTCTGGTGTGAGGGTTAGTGATACCCAAACTACATGGGTTGTAAAGGGAGAATGGATTAGTCTCCCAATAAGGGTAGGGGTATGTTGTCTGCAGAAAAGGGGGAAGTTGTAGGGTGACAAGGCAATGAGTGACACTACATTCCATCTCTTCAGCTACTCAATGTTCATACAATGTTCATACACATGCCTGTTTCCCTTAATACACAGCAAAACGTGTTCCCCTAGAATTTAATCCATTGACTGCCCACAGTTCAATGCCAATGATCTCTGCAAGATGTGCCATCTTCTCAGTCTTGTGAGCCATAGCTTCACATGATCCAGGAACCTATAAGTCATGATAATTTTAATAACTCTGGGCATATCCAGGATGCAGTTTTGGAGAGTGGCCTGCAAGATCACAGCTGCTAAAAAGAAACCAACATGTAAACACACACGTCTTGCTTAGAAAAGGAGAGATGGAGGGAAGATAAAAGTGGTATTCCCAGATCCGTGGCCCAGGTTCCATTCTGCTTGACCACATGGAGAACTCCCTGCCTTGAGAAAGAAGTGGTCTACTTGATTGGTTAACCCTCTTGTCCCCATTCTTCTCTTGGGAATATCTCATTATGCATTAGACCCAGGTCTACAGCTAAGATATGCCTTAGGCTCATGGTTCTTTCTTGGGATTACTGCTCTTTGGCAGACCACCTCCAACTGGTGACATTTTGGGAGCAGAGAGTTGCCTTGTGGGGTTTAGCGAACATGATGTAAGCCAGCTTGTGGTTTTGTTGGCAAAATTTAAATACACAACACATTTTATGGGCATGTATGTAAGCAAATATCTCCTGGTACACTTCTATTCCATTTACTTCTGGATAACTCCATGGACTAACATAAGAGCCATTGTTCTTTCTTTTTAAATTTAATAAATTTTATTTTGAAATAAATTCAATCTTACAGGAACAGTTGCAAAAATAGTACAAACCCCATACATAGAACTCCAGCATACCCCAACCCCCTCCCCCAATACCCTGATCCACCACTTTTAACATCCTGTCACACCACCATTTCTTTCTTTCCCTCCCTCTCTCCCTCCCTCCCTCGCTATTTATCATCCATCATCTATTGAAGAGCCATTGTTCTTACTGAATCTTAGTCCTCAAGTCTAGAACTCAGATCAAGAATTGCCAACTCCTAGCAATTCCTTCTGCAGACTCTGCCCATCCCTTCTGACTCACTAAAGGAGCCACCATGTTGGCATCTACTTGGGTGAAGAAGTACTACATGGTGTGGGGTTGGAGGTAGAGTACAGCATTACTCTGCCTTTTCCAGAAGGATGTTTCCCAGCTGTATTCACATTGGAGCAATTGGGCTTTTTGCTTCTTCAGAGAGTGGATACATGGGAGATGTCTGACAGAGCCTCTGCTCTTCCTTTGCTTCTTCCTTCCCTATCTTCCCTAACTTGGAGGAGAGCATGCCCTCCAGATCCATTCTTTACCCTTCCATGCCCTGTTTTCTTTTGTGGGAGCTTGACATGCATGGGCTTTTTTCCTTTCCATCTCTCCAGTGATGTATGCCAATGGGAAGCACTGGCAGGAAAAGAGAGAGAGGGAACAAAGTCAACCCAGGTAATTTATTCCCCTAGGTGAGAGCCACAGGTATGCTATGACCCTCCCTGATTGCCACTGCTCATCTAAAGGCCACCTAACACCACAGGAGTCTTTCACTCTGGACTCTTCTAATCCCTTTCTCCTCTTGTCTTTTTACTCTAGAGGTGATCCCAGCTAATACAATATTCCATTTCATTACCTGACTCCTTGCCCACACATTTATAAATGGTCCCTTAGTAATTATACCCTCCTCTGATTATCTATTTTTGAGTGTGCCTTCTCTTTTCTCTGGGACACTTGGCTCCTTCTGTGATGTTTTCTACTTTGAATCAGGTGTTGGGTTCAACCCTCCCTGAGCTACTAGCTAAACTGTCCCCCACATTCACTTTATCCTCACCCAAGTTTATTTCCTGTAACCACACTTAACATGTCTAAAATCATCTTGTTCATTTAATTATTTGTTCATTTAATTGTTTGCTCATTTATTGCTAGACTCCCCCCACACTCACACACACAATAAAATATAAAACCACAAAAGCAGAGACCCCATCTGTTTGCTTACCAGCATATCCTATTTACCTAGAATGAAGGCTGGAACCCTGGAGGTGTGCAATAGATATCTGTTGAATTAATTGTTTGCTTTATAATAAGCTGTATTCAATAGTCTGCCTGCATATTCATGTGCATGATGCATTTATCTAAATAAATATACCAAATAAGATGATTAGACTGATCATAGATTGATTGTTTAGGGAGACACTTCTGATATAGAAGGAGAAAGGGGGAAGTGCTGCCCACTTCTCCATTTAGAAGAATGTTTTCTCATTAAGTGTTTGGACTCTTCATTTGAACCATTCTCCTACTGTAGCCTAAATCAGGGCAAATGTGCATTTATTAATACAGTTATTCAGAGTTACAATAGTTGCCCAAGTCGAATTGCATTTCAAGATTTGCTTCTTAAGAATGGTGCACAGCACTTCATGAAAATAAAAGTTTTTTACCAAGAGGGTGTTGTTTGAACCTGCCTCACTGAGGTTTGTGGTATAAGAAAAACTTGGCTTGTGTTTGTCCCCAGTTCCCAGGGAAGCAAATTCTGAATCTTTGGACTTTCCCATGATAGAGGTATCTTTTGTTCTTGAAGGTGGGACGAGGACAACACCTGATAGTTCCTATGCTAATGAGACAACAGGGAGGAGCAGCCACAGGTGCAGCCTCAGGGTGGGGGCTGACCCCACCAGAAAGACAAACCAGGTGATTCATGTCACATCAGATCAACCCAAACCCTGACCCCTGGGAGTGGTGGTGGGGGAGAGGGAGTGGGCTGCAGATTGAGTTCAACCAGGGGGACACTGATTCTATCAAGCATGCCTACATGATGAGATTGCATATCAACTCAGAACATTTGAAGCTCCAAGGAGATTCCGTGACTGAGAAGATACACCACTGTGCCAGGAGCTTCATGTTCTGACTCCACATGGAGAAGTCGGGGAGGCTTGCTTTTGAGACCCTCCCAGACCTTGCCCTATGTGTCTCTTTTTTTGCTCCTTATTTGTATCCTTTTACTATAATAAAACTATAATCATAAGTTTAGCACTTTCAGTAAGTTGTATGAGTAGCTCTATTGAGTTATCAACCCAAGGGGGTTGTAGGAACTGCCAAATTTGTAGCCCATTGGCCAGAGTACAGGAGGCCTAGGAGCCCCCTCCTTCTTGAACTTTTGACTGGTGCCTGAAGGAAAATCTTGCATAAGATTGGCCTTAACCTGTGGAATCGGGTGTATCTCCACGCAGTCAACAGTCAGAACTGTATTGATTGATTTGCAGATAGTGTCAGACGTTGTCATGGAAGCTGTACAAGTTTTTGACAAACTAACAAGTTGATCCTAAATAGTTTCATAATAGAGACCCAAGTGTTTCAAAGGGCAAAACACAATAATTTTATTTCCTGGGTATGCAGTTAGTGGGGCCCTACATGTGTTTAAGCCATCAGAGCAACTCCTTTGTGGCAGAAATTAACTTACTTGCAATTTTTTTTAAAAGTTGGACATTTCTTCAGAGAGCTCGGTAATCTATCTCCATGGCTGGCAGTTTCTAGATGCTCAAAGTATTCAATAGCCCTGGTTTTATCAAGTAATTTATGCAGAGTTGTTGGTCATTCTGTCCATTCCTACTCACCTAATAGAGAACAGCGGCCGGGAGGTGGTTCAATAACTAAATTTAAACTCAGACCTAATTGTTTTAATGATGTATCAATCACAGCCCCTTAAAATGCCCATACCAAATGAAAATATACAGCTTTGGCTTGAATTTAATTAATTTATATTGCATTTATTTTACCTTAATGAACAGTTACATAGATACACTGAATACTTAAGAATATGCATAAGCCAAGGGTCCAATTTCTCTGTCCATAAAAAAGAAGGCCAAATGAATGAAAAAAAAATTACCCATGTATTCAAAAAATGCGTTATTCTCTTTCTATAATAGGGCAAGGGGGGCTGGTGGAAAGAAAGGAGAATTGAGAAGAAGAGTTTAAGGATTCTCAAGCACCTATGTCAAGAAATTTATGAGATATTTTAAGTATTTAACCAAATTTAGTCTTCATAGCAAGTCTATGAAGACAGAACTTGTGATTCAAAAGGGAAAGTGGCTTCTTCTGGTTTGTAATCATCTTTTCTTTCCATTACATTTCGGTGCCACGCTCCAAAGAGGGTTTTGAGAACCACTGAACTCTGGTGGGCTGGTAGAAAGTTCTGGGTTGTGTCTCTGGTGTGTTGATTGAATGGCTCTCAGCTAGAATCCAAACTTTATGGACCTTGGGTGTTTCATTTATTTAATGAGGCTTTTGAATAGAATGGTCTCAGATGGTCAAATTCGACTCCCATTGGACAGATGTTTGTTGTTTTCTTCTCTGGGAGTTAGGCCATAGCTCTCCACATTAAGTAAAGACAGTAAAGATGGCCTGCTTTACTTTTCACTTTATATAGATAGATGTTGTCAAACTGATTGAACTGATCTCCCAGAGAGACTTATAATAGTAGGTGAACCCCACAGAGGTGAATCACATGAATTCTGCCCCCTGAAGTAATGATGCCATCACTTAGGGGTCATTCAAAACCAAAGTGTCTCTCTTGGATGAACTTATGGTATTTGGAACTTAGGAAGTGGGAGAATTTGGGGCAAAAGTACAACTTTAGTTCATGTTCTGGGCTGAGCATACAATCTTAGGGTCTCTGGTGCTGTGTGAAGAGAGGAACAGATCAAAGAGCTTCTCTTCCGCTTTAAGAGAAGAAAGGAGGATCCAGGAAAGTTTGCATATGTGGATTAGGAGCTCAGGTTGGCCTAGATTTCACTCTTCTTTCTGGTTAACAAGATATTTAGGCATAAGTAACCCAAACTCAGAGGCTGTGGATGGACTTGCTTAATTACTTGCTTTTCTTTTCCAAAAACATATATAAATAAATCCAAGTAATACAGAATAGCATAAAGGAGATTCCAAAAAGTCACCTGAAATAAACATAGTCAACATCTAGTCAGTCAATATCATTCTTGACATCTCTGAACACGTTTACACAAGAAAATGTAGTTAAATAGGTTAAATGCATAGAATTCATTTTTTAAAAATGAAGCCATGGCATATATGCTTAAAATAAAATATGTATATAAATTTGCTTTATCAGAAGAAAATAAAATCTGAGTGAAACTGAAAATATTGCTGATATTCAGAAAGGTATTTCTTCTATAGAGTCCTCTAATGGGGAAAAAATGTTTAAAATGTTGGTGACATTATGTGTTTGTTAGCAGCATGTTTCAGCTAAGAAAGTTGATGGACTTTCTACAATTACCTTTCCAGCAACTTCCACTCCCTCAACTTGCAATTTTGTTAGTTAAATTGCCATTTTAGAAATGATTAAACTCAGCTAGTTCCCCAAATTTCCCCCATAATTTTATTTTAAGACTATATTGGAATGGATTTGGTGCATACAGGTACTCTTTTGGATCAAGACTAATTTTAGAATTATTTTTCTCATCATTTTTTTGAACGACTTTCTTCCTTAAATAGACTTTTGTCAACAGGAGGTCATGGTTGCTCTCAGATAATTTTATAGTTAAAGGACAATTTTGAAGGGCATAGTTTTTTCAATTTTATAGCCATTGTGTCATAAAATTCTGGCATTAAGTATCTCTGTGATATCTAAAGCCAACCTGCTTTTTTCCCCATTTTATATGGAACTTGCTTTTTCTGCCTGAATGCCCCTGTGATTCTCTATTTTTTCACATTTAGTAAATTCCCGAGGCTATGACTCAATAAGAAGTTCATTGTGAGGCAGCTTTTCCCAGAACCAATTTTTGACCACTGGATTCAAGTCTTGCTTTATCTTAAGAAAATTCTCTTCTATTATGTCTTTTGTTTCCCTCCTGTTCTTGTCTTCAGGAATATCCGTTATGTGAACACGTTGTTCTCTGTCTTTCATTGCTATCGTTCTCCTGATTTTAAACACCTTTATCTTTCCATTTTATTTTGAGTGATTTCCTCAAACCCTGTCCATTTGTTTCTGACAGGTTTTCAGTCTTTTAAATTATATTCTGTGGTATTTCAAATGGCATCTTCCATATACAATTCTTGTTTTCCTCCTCCATTTTTCTCATGAGCCATTCTTCCTTGATTTACATATCCTCTTTTCTTTTGTAACCTCTTTTTTTGGAGACATTTTCTATCTTTCAATTTATTTTGAAAAAGAAATCACATGTTGAAAACGCATTGCACACTATAAAGAATTAATTTTCTGAAGTCTTGCTCTTCTTACATGAAGTTTGCTCTTCATTTTCTTTATGGTTGTATGTTCCTCTTCCTTTCCCACCCTTATCTGCTTTCTCTGCAGTTTATTGGCAACTGTTTTCTGATGGCTCCTTTCTGATTTTTTCTTACCTTAGAATAGATATTACTTGGCAGTGTACACAGATTGAAGTGTGGTGATGTGCTCTGTAGCTCTGATTCAGTTTGATGCTTTAAACACCCTCTCAGCAAACATGCTCTGTGGGGAGCATGTTTCTCCAGAGATTCAAAGGTTCTAGGAGTTGGTATCAATTTAGCATGGCTGTTTTACCCATAGCTGCTTTGCAAGTATTGTTGTAACCTTGAGTTTACCACTCCTCCCCAACTTTGTTTAACTTGCTTCACTTGAGTCAGCTCTGTAGAATTAGAAGTCTGCGTGCTATAAAAACAATGGAGGTAACAATAAAAAAATATTCAAATTATTTTCTCATTTTTATTCCTAAAACTAAGAATGTACCCTAAGCCAGTCATCTCTCTGCTGGGGTGAGGTGGAGAGAAGTTTAAAGTCAACTTTTGACATTCAGAATAGGATTTTGTAGCAAGAAATCTAGGCTTTATAGAGATCTGTGACATTTTTTCTCTACAAACTATTTATTCTGCTGGAGGACAAGGATTTGTAACTGTCAGTGTCTCCCCATTCTTGGGTAGATGTCACAGTTAGCAAAGGGGTAGCTTGGTTTGCAGTCAAGAGATGTCACCATTTCTTGTTTGCATTAAAGATGGAGTTTTTTTCCATTTACTTGTTGAGAGAGTAGTTGAAGAAAAAATTCTTTATCACATTTAACAGGCATACTGGATATTTTTAACCTAAAATATTCATCTTAGAAGAAATCCTGTAACAGTTTGACTTTTAGACTCCAGGGGTCAATTTAAGGTGGTGCAAACATCTGTACAAGAAATATTCACAAGAATCAACTACAGACTGGTGATTGTGTAAGACTTTAATATATACCATAAATATAAGAGCATGGCTATTGCCTTCTTAGAACTTATGATCTCAATTTGAATTTCATATTCCCTGCAAATTACAATAGCCCATCTGAATATGAAATTAAGAAAACAAATCCATTTACAGTAGCATCAAAAGTAATCAAATATTTAGAAATAAAATGTAAAGTAAAAAATATTGTTAAAAGAAATTAAAGAAGATCTAACCCAATGGAAAAAATCCCATGCTTATGAATTGGAAAACTTAATATTAAGAGAGCATTATTTCCCAATTGATTTATAGATTCAATACAATCCCTATCAGAATCCCAGCTGACTTACATATGGAAATTCACAAGCTGACTCAAAAATTCATATGGAATTGTGAGGGAACAAGAATGGCCAAAACAATCTGGAAAAAGAACAAATTTGGAGGACTCAGATTTCTTGATTCCAAAACATGCTACAAAGCAAAAATAACCAAGACAGTGTAGTACTGGGATAAGATTAGACATATAGACTAAAAGAATAGAAATGAGATTCCAGACTCATCTGTCTATCACCAACTGATTTTTGACATAGGTGCTAAAACTTTTCAATTGGGAAAGACTCATCTTTTCAACAAATTGTGCTGGGACAATTAGATGGCCAAATGCAAAAAGAATTAAGTTGGACCTTCACCTCACATCATCTGCAAAAATTAACTCCAAATGGATCAAAGACCTAAATGTATGCACAAAAACTATGAAACTCTTAGAAGAAAACTTTGGGCTAAAACCTCAAAACCTTGGATTTGGCAAATGTGCCTTTTATATAATACTTAAATCATGAGCAAAAAATGTAGATAAAATTGGGCCTCTTCAAAAATAGGAACTTGTATGCATCAAAGATCACCATCAAAAAAGTGGAAAAAAAATTCACAGAACAGGAGAAAATATTTGCAAACCATGTATATGATAAGTGTCTATCATCCAGAACATATTAAGAACTCTTACAACTCCACAAAAAAGGCAACTCAATTTAAAAATGAGCAAAGGATTTCAATAGACAGTTGACCAAAAAAGATGGACAAATGGCCAACAGAAAATGAAAAGATACTCAACATCACTAGTCATTAGTGAAAGGGAAATCAGAACCACAATGAAATACTACTCCTTGTCCACTGGGATGGCTACAGTAAATTTTAAAACCATGGAAAACAACAAATTTTCCACAGGTTGACAAGCATGTGGAGATATTGGAACCTCATACACGGTAGGCATGTAAAATGGTGCAGCTGTTGAGGAAAACAGGTGGCTATAGAAAAGTTAAATATAGAATTACCACAAGACTCAGTAATTCCATTCCTAGTTACATAGCCCAAAGCACTGAAAACAGGTGTTCAAGCAAATAGTTTTATATAAATGTTCATGGCAGCACTATACACAATAGCCAAAAGTTGAAAATAACTCAACTGTCCATCAAATGAACAATGGCTAAATATAATGTGGGGAATCCACACAATGGAACGAATATTGCAAATATTACTCTAAGACAAAGACACTAATCATTAGAAACTACTTATTATATGACTCTATTAATATGAAATGTCCAGAATAGCCAATGTATAGGGACAGAAAGTAGATTACTGGTTGCTGAGCTGTTTAGGACTAAGAGGGAAGTGTGGTAATAGGACAATGATATGTGTGATGTTTAGGTTCATGTGTCAACTTGGCCAAGTGATGATACCCAGGTGTCTGGTCAAGCAAGCACTGGCCTAACTGTTACTGCAAGGACATTTATGGCTGCTTAATAAACCAGAAGGCTGGTTTGTTAAATCATCAGTCAATTGGCTGCAGCTGTGACTGATGACATCAACAAAGGGCATGTCTTCCACAATGAGAGAATGCAGTCAGCTGGATTTAATCCAATCAATTGAAGACTTTTAAGTGAGACAAACAGAGGACCTTCACTTCTTCTTTGGTTGACCAGTGAAGCGGTTCCTGAGGAGTTCGTTGAAGTTGCTAGTTCGTTTCCTGAGAAGTTCATTGAACATGATCATCGTAGTTGCCAGTTTGCTGCCTGAGGGGTTCATTGAACATCTTCATTGGAGTTGCCAGTTTGCTGCCTGCCCTACAGAATTTGGACTTGTACATACCCACAGTTGTGTGAGACGCTTTTATAAATCTTATATTTACAGATATCTCTTGTTGATTCTGTTTCCCTACAGAACCCTAGTTAATACAATACCTAAAGGGTAAGTTCTAAAATTGATTATGGTGATGGTTACACATATTTGTAAATATCCTAAAAACCACTGAATTGTACATTGTCAGTGGGTGAATTGTATGGTATGTAAATTTTATCTCAATAAAGTTGTTTGTTAAAAAAGCAATAGCGCTTATTCAAGCAGAATTAGTTTTAGAAGCCAATTTGTCATTCTGGGCTCAATATTTGTTACTTTTGTTTGAAAAAGGATTTCTCCTTGGAAGTAAATAAGTGACTCTATATTTCAGGAATGCCAGCTACTTCCAAGACCCATCTCTGTCAATCTATTTCAGACTTATTTGCAAGTTACTATCATTTCCAATTTTAGATTTGATATAAAATGTGATTATGCCAACATTTTCAAATCATTTCTATACATAACTGTTTTTATTGAATGGTGTTCTTCATTTATATTTTTCGTATGTTTCTCATAAATATTTAGAATGTGTGTTAGCATTAAGAATTCTTGATACTTACCACTGAACTCAAAGCAAACCAGATATTCAATAAATGTTGATGGACATTATATAATTTTGGTGAAGTCTTGATGTCAATTTTGGGAGAAAGAGGGAGCCACCTTCCAGATGCATTCTTTTTTTCCAACTTAAGGTCTTAACAACTGACATGATTAGTCTAAAATAAATAATTAAGATTGATTTGAGTTACTTAATCATCATGTAAGCACAGTGTTTTCTGTTAGGAAACTAAGCAATTAAGATGACTATTGATCATTGCTGATGACAATATAAATGCATATTTCCAAAGGGAAGAGTTCTAAATATTTCATCAATGTGCCTAACCATTTGAACTGGAAACTTGTTTACTGATAAATAATGCAGAAATAAATGTGTTTGCATTGTTTGGTAAATTAAATGAATGCTGAGTTTGAGTTATTACATTGAAAGAAAACATTTTAGTTAATGAGAATGACCAGTTACTCTCTAAATTCCTCAGGCATGTCTAAAAGTACTGAGAAAATGAAATAGCATGTGGTTATTAGGGCCAAGTTATAGTTGGATCTGGCATAGATTCAGGAAAAGAAACTATACAATTTAAAAACTATCACAACTCCATTGCTTGGAATTTATCTCAAGGAAATAATCAGATTTACAGAAAGGTTTATCTATGAGGACATTTACTACAGTTTTATTTATAATGGTGAAAAGCAGGAACAAGTCCAAACGCTCAACAACACAAAATGGGTTGAACAAATGCCATTGTACTACTCAGACATTAAAATTCAGATGAAAATTATACGTGACATTGGAAACTGTTGAAAATGTAGCAACACATTTTTAAAGCAGGATACAAAATTGTACATACAGTATGATCTAAAATTTGTAAACATTTTATTAATTGTTATGTCATACACATAAAGTGTGTATATAGATGAATAATTTACATATATAATGAAATGTTAACAGCATTCATCTTTGGGATAAAGAATATTAGATCCAAAAGTATTATTATATAGGAAGACAGGGAAAATGGCAGCATAGGGAGGTGTGGAACTTAATTAGTCCTCTGGAACAACTAGTATATAGCCAGGAATGCCTAGTAAATAGTCTGGAACAACTGTTTGGGGACATCTGTGACTGGACAAACATCATATACCAGTCTGAAATGGGTGGAACAGCTGAGACCACAGCAAAGAACCCTAAGTAAAGCTCTGCAAGCTGTGGGTGGTGCCCCTTCCCCACTGATACAGCAGGCTGAGTTGGAGGATTTCCTTGTGAGAAAAAGGAGCAGTCTACTAAGAGGAGGGGATGGTAGCTCAATCAAGCTCCAATTGTGGTTTTAATTAATGAATTTGGACTACTGAATGCAAGCTACAAACACAGATAAACCTAGAGCAAACAGGAAAGGAATCTGGAGGTTCCTCCCAGCAGAGAGGAGGAGAGGTTGAGGGAAAAAAATACATAAATAAATAAAAACAGAAGCTTTTGGAATCAGCTGAGCCCAGAATACTGGAAAAGGGCTGTGTCACAAGAAACTACAATGGGCATCAACTCAGGTTCTTGACTAGTAATTGCGGGGCTGTGGACTGGCTCTGAAAAGGGAATTTCTTTCTTTTTTCCTTTTTATTCTCTCAGTCTAAATAGCTCATTACAGAAAGCCTCAGTCATTTTCAACTGTCAGTGCTGACCCAGGTAAAGGTGGAGTTAAGACAATCAGAGAGTGAAAGGAAGAAATCAAGTGTAGGAGATAAATCCCTAAAGGGCTTATCTTCCCTAAGAAAAGGAGGAGGTGGGGCCCAGTTCAAGTGGCTTCCCTCCCTCAGAGAACTCAGACCCCAAGGCCTGAAGGTAAAAACAGCAAAAGAAACAGCTTAATCTTGGTGGTTAATCTTGGTGTCTGACACTGTCAGTCCTTGGCAGGGACAGGGTCTACTGAGAATTAAAGGCAACACACCACTTAACACCTGACAAGTGCCACCTACTGGACAGGACAGAAAAACACAGCATCTGTAGTCTGACAAGTTTCTGGGTCTCATCCTCAGGCAACCTGACACTGATTACACCCTATTCCTGAGACCTGTGCCTGTGTGGTCTGGGAAAATCTGATTGGGATAATCAAGGAAACCAGATGCCTAGACAACAAAACTTACAAATCACATTAGAAAAAACAGGGATATGGTCCAGCCAAAGGAACAAACTTACACTTCAAATGAGATACAAGAGTTGAAACCACTTATTTCTTTTGAAATTAAAGATCTTCAAGCAAATATGCCAAATCAATTTAAAAAATCAAATCAATGAGTTGAGGGAAGATACGGCAAAGGAGATTAAGGATATAAAGAAGACATTGGGCAAATATAAGGAAAAACTTGAAAGTTTAAAAAAATTGGCAGAACTTATGGGAATTAAAGGCGCAATAGAAGAGATGAAAAATACAATGGAGACATGCAACAGCAGATTTGAAGAGGCAGAAGAGAGGATTCAGGAACTAGAGACAAGACAACTGAAATCATACTCAGAAAAGAACAGATATGGAAAAGAATAGAAAAATATGAGCAGAGTCTCAGGGAATTGGAGGGGAACATGAAGCACATGAATATACAATACATGTCATGGGTGTCCCAGAAGGAGAAGAGAAGGGAAAAGGGGCATAAGCAGTAATGAAGGAAATAATCACTGAAAATTTCCTATTTCTTATGAAAGACATAAAAGTGCAGATCCAAGAAGCACAGAATACTCCAAACAGAATAGAGCAGAATAGACGTACTCCAAGACACATAATAATTGGATTATCAAATGTCAAAGACAAAGAGAGAATTCTGAAAGCAGCAAGAAAAAGCAATCCATCACATACAAAGGAAGCTTGATAAGACTATGTGCGGATTTCTCAGTAGAAACCATGGAGGCAAGAAGGAAGTGGTGTGATATATTTAAGACACTGAAAGAGAAAACCCACCAGCCAAAAATCCTATATCTGGCAAAACTGTCCATCAAATATGAAGGAGAATTTAAAATATTCTCTGACAATAGACAATGACAGAGTTTGAGAAATACTAAAGGGAGCGCTACAGACAGAAAGGAAAAAACAGTAGAGAGAGATTTGGAAGAGAGAGTAGAAATTAAGACTATCAGTAAGAGTAAAAAGAGAAAGACAGAGAGAAAATAAAAATAAAATATGACATAAAATCCAAAAGACAAAATGGTAGACAGTTAACATTATATTGAGAGAAATTAGCCAGAAACAAAAGGATGGATACTTTATGGACTTGCTAATATGAATTAACTCTTATAAGCAAAATTTGAGACCTAAAGTTGAGAACATAGGTGTCAGGAGAAATAAAGAAGTTAGAAAATGGGCATTTGATACTACAGGAGTACATAAGGGGAAACAGGATTGATTGTATAGATCCAGAAATGGATAGCACATTATTTGTGATGGTAGCACAATACTGTAAGTACTCTGAACAAAGATGAGTGTGAGTATGGTTGAAAGTGGAAGGTTAGGGGCATGTATGACACCAGAAGGAAAGATAAAAGATAAATACGGGGATTATAAAACTTAGTGAAAACTAGAGTGGTCAAAGATGGTGATTAAATGTACAAATAGAAGAATGTTTTTAAAAGAGGGAGAACAAATGAATATCAACATTGCAAGGTGTTGAAAATTGTATGGTATAGGGGAAAAAATACAATCAATGCAAACTAGAGTCTATAGTTAATGGTAACATTGTAAGATGCTTACAATAATTGTAACAAAGTAAATATATCAAAGTTAAATGGAATTGTCCTCATATAGATTGTGGTGGTGAATGCATAATTAGTGATTATACTGGGAATCATTGTATGTTTACTTAGAATGGGCTGTATGATGTGTGAATAAATGGTTTAAAAAATAAACAGGGGGGTACTGGAGAAAATGCAGAGAGAGGGATGTACCTATTCCCTGCTGGTAGGGAGGTAGAACGGCACAGCCCAGCTGGAGAGCAGTGTGGTGGTTCCACAGGAAGCTAACTGTGGGTTGCTACATGGTCCTGCAACCCTGTCATTGAGTATATACTTGGAAGAATGGAGAGCAAGGACATGAATGGACATTGCACACTAGTGTTTATGGTGGCTGTATTCATGATTCACAATGGGTGGAGGTGATCTAAGGGTACATCGACCAATAAATGGAATGGTGAACTGTGGTGTACACATGCAATGGAATATTGAACAACAGCAAGAAGAAATGAAGTTGTGATATATGCAACTAGGCGAATGGAACTTGACGACAGTACATTGGTAAAATAAGCCAGAATCAAAAAGACAAATATTATATCACCTCACTAATATGAACTAACTATAATGTGCAAACTTTGAGAATTGAATGAGAGCAAAGGTTATCAGGGGAAGGCTTATGGTAACGGTTCCTAGATTGTAAGCTCTTATAGCAGTCACATCTATTCATGAGTTGTAATGGTTATCTCTAAATTCTGAGATGATGAGCTGTTTGTCTATAACCTGGTCAGTCCCTGGAATTTCAGGTATCTGTGTGACACGTGAAACTCAGAGCCAGAGTTTGGCAGCAATGAATGTCAGTATTACCCCATACAGCAAATGTTAAAGAAGCTGAAAAAAAAAATCAGACTTTAATTAGAGATATGAACAAAATGGACTTGGTTAGGACTAAGGTAAACCAGACTAAAGTGAAAAGGATGATATTGACAGTGTTTAAAACTTTAACTTCTGTGTGAGAGCAAAGGAAGAGATGTTCATTTGGTGGAAAATCTGTATCTTCTGTAGCATGCCATATCATGCCATAATTACATGGAACCTTGAATAGGGGGTGAGATATGGTTGGTTTGTACAGGTTAGCATGAAAACCTGATACATACCAGAGTAATTTGGGCAGAGAATAAAAAGTATTTGCAAAGTCCCCTTGAGGTACTAGGGAAAAATTGGAAATATTAACTTTCCCACCTGAGGAATTACTGATATTCTCACAAACATTGAGGACTACCAATTTAGTAGGCTGAGCCCTCGATCTCGGGGCTTGCCCTTATGAAGCTTTTTACTGCAAAGGAGAGGCTAAGCCTACTTACAATTGTGCCTAAGAGTCACCCCCAGAGAACCTCTTTTGTTGCTCAGATGTGGTCTCTCTCTCTAAGCCAACTCAACAGCGATCTCACTGCCCTCCCCCCTATGTGGGACTTGACTCCCAGGGGTGTAAATCTCCCTGACAACATGGGACATGATTCCAGGGGATGACCCTGTGCCCAGAATCGTGGGATTGAGAAAGCCTTCTTGACCAAAAGGGGATAGAGAAATGAAACAAAATAGTTTCAAATGGAGAGTCAAGAGGTCTGAGAGATTTGAGAGATTTCAAATGGAGTCGAGAGGTCATTCTGGAGGTTATTCTTACGCATTATATAGCTAAACGTTTTTAGTTTTCAGTGTATTAGATTAGCTAGAAGGAAATACCTGAAACTGTTGAACTGCAACCCAGTATCCTTGATTGTTGAAGACAATCATTTAACTATATAGCTTATACATGATGACAGTGTAATTGTGAAAACCCTGTTGAAGACAATCATTTAACTATATAGCTTATACATGATGACAGTGTAATTGTGAAAACCCTGTGGCCCACACTCCCTTTATGCAGAGTATGGACAGATGAGTAGGAAAAAGGGGGACAAAAAGTCAATGAATAATAGGGGCAGAAAAGGAGTATGAGATGTTTTGGGTGTTCTTTCTGACTTTCATTTTTATTTTTATTCTTATTTTTATTTGTATTTCTTGGGGTAATGAAAATGTTCAAAGAATTGATTGTGGTGATGAATGCACAACTATATGATGATACTGTGAACAACTTTGGATGATTTTGTGGTATGTGAATGTATATTAATAAAATTGAATTAAAATTATTATAATATATATTTTTTTACTTTTCTGTATTTTTCAAATTTTTGCAATAAAGCTGTATTACATTTTTAAAGGGAAAGCAAAATCAATCCTTGTTATAAAACATTCACATTGCCACGTTGTCACGTCTGAGAAAGCAGATAACATAAACCACTGTTGGTGAGGAATCTTGATCTGGCTCCTATCTGAGACTAATGCATCCATTTGTGCATACAGCCCAGCTCATCTCATCTGCCCTAGTGAGGGAGACAGACCAAAAAGGAAAAAGGAACAGTGCATGCAATATAGAGTGCGCTAAGAGGATTTTAGAAAGAGAAAAGGCATAAGGATCAAGAAAATGGAGCAGAGAAGGTGAGAAGGATATAAGTGTGTAAGTGTGTGTGGGGTTTTGAGGGAATAATGCTCTTTGAAGATTCCCTGGGAAGGTTGGTAAAGAGCCAGAGAGTGACCCTGGTACAGGCAAAAGAGACAGCAGGTGCACAGTCTTGAGGAGAGAGACACCTTATGTCCTGATATGTGTAGAGGTGAGGAGGATGGAAAACCCTCTGGTGCTTTGAGCAGAGAACTAAAATGATCTGATGTAAATTTTTCTTCCCTAGGACCAATCTTCAGGTCCCCTGCTGATCCCCAGGTGTCCCCAGGATACAATTCTCCCTTCTCCATGTGCTTGACTGCCCTGCACACCTTCCACACCTTCCCAATATTCAATATCAGCTCTAGCCCTTTCCAAACCATCCCCAGTTCCCCAAATCTGCCCTGCAGTTTCCTTGGTCATTTCTGTGGGCTGGTCTCTCCCCTCCGAATGGGCTTTCTTCTACTCTTTGAAGAGCTAATTCCAATGTGGGCATTTAAGCCACCGGTTTACTGTGAAGTTCTCCATCGTGGAGCTAATTGAGTTTTATTTTAGCATCTTTTAATCTGTCTGCCTCTCCTACCAGATGGCAAGCACCCTGAGGACAGAGACTTCTCCCAGAGGTGCTCATTGTCACTGAAGAATTAAAAGGAAGAAGATGTGGATTTTAAAAAGCCCACATCATCAGGAAAATGACAAGTAGAGTGTCCACTGGGAAAAAAGCAAATCGCAAGTGATAAATATAATCAAAAATAACTCAGTTTTTTTTTTCAGAACAGCACAAAAGTTAAATTACACCATGTAGCTTAAAATTGTGTGGCAAACATCCTCTTTGGAAAGTTGCTACCAAGATGCTGGATGCCAAAAATCCAATTAAGCCCCCAGTTTAGCGTTATCTGGCCCAATTAAAAATGAAGCCCTGCTGGTGGGAACATGGTAGAGTAGGAAGCTTCAAGAATCTTTCCTCCACCAGAACAACTATTGAACAGGCAGGAACTGCCTGAATTAACTATTTCAAAACTCCAAAGGCCAGTGGAACTGTGTACAAACTCCAGGGAGGAGTGGGAGCAAGGGGCTGGTAAATTACGGTAAATACCAAGAAAATCACTGTTTCTGGGCAGCAGCTACTGGCTCCATGTCCACTCTCCCAGCAGGCAGCAGTGGGGGCTGGCCCTGGACGTGGCTTGCTGGTGCCAGTGAGAGACATAAAACTCCAGTCCCCCAATATTTGGGCTGAGGGCTGGGGGTGTGGGCTGATGGCAGAGCATTTATTTTGAGTAGCTGCTTGGAATGACCTCAAATAGCTCTATAGGATCCCTCTTTCACAATAAATATGACAGCTGAAAGGGGCCTCAAAAATAGGGCAAATCTGCTGCACGATTATATATTAAGGCAAAAAAAATTAAAAGTCTCCTCCACAAATATTGGTGGGGAGGCTTTAGCCCTCCCTTTGAGCAGGTAACCCTAACTTGTCTCATATGCTAGGAATATAGTATATATAATATAATTCTGGTAAAATATTAAAATGGGGAAGGACAGAGAGCCAGTTCTTTAATAAAAAATATTGAGTTTTATATCTCTGCACTTTGCCTTTCTGTGTTTCTGACTCAGTTTGACTCATGGCTGAAAATGTTAAGCTGTACGTCTTTGATTTGTGTCTGTCTAGTGGTACATATGTTACATGTATGATATTTTCTTACCTCTGGATGGTATTTCCAAATTAACTTACAAAATCCTTAAAAGAACAGCACTGAATTATACATTTGAATGTGGTTAAAAGTGGAAATTTTAGGTTACATAAATGTTACTGGAATAAAAATTTAAAAACAGCAACATAGGAGTGTACAAAACAAGCAGTGACCCTATTGCAAATGATCAACTATAGTTAATAGTACAATTATAAAAATGTTCTTTCATGAATTGTCCCAAGTGTACCACACTTTGCAGGGTGTTAATAATAGGGTAATACATGGGAACTTTGTGCAAGATTTTTCTGTAAGCCTACAAATTTCCTAAGAAAAACAAATCTTAAAAGTCCACTGTTCAATGTTCTGTTACAAATACTCATTTAAAAAATTAGTATATGCATTGGAATAGCTAGAAGTAAATACCTGAAACTATCAAACTGCAACCCAGTAGCCTCGACTCTTGAAGATGACTGTATAACAATGCAGCTTACAAGGGGTGACAGTGTGATTGTGAAAACCTTGTGGATCACACTCCCTTTATCCAGTGTATGGATGGTTGAGTAGAAAAATGGGAACAAAAAAACTAAATGAAAAATAGTGTGGGGGGGTGTTTTGGATGTTCTTCTTTACTTTTATTTTTTATTCTTATTTTCACTTTTTCTGGTACAAGGAAAACGTTCAAAAAATAGATTGTGGTGATGAATGCACAACTCTTTGATGGTACTGTGAACAGCTGATTGTACACCATGGATGACTGTATGGTATGTGAATATATCTCAATAAAATTGAATTTTAAAAAATAATATATAAAAATAAGCCCCTGCAAGTGCAGCACTGGCTGCATATCTACCCATAGTGGGTTTCCCAACTGCCTTTAGGCAAATGCAAACCCTCTGGTCTGTGGTATGACACAAGAAGAAAACAAAGGGAAAAAATGAGTCAGAAAATTCCACCAGTAAGATTGGAGATGGGAGTCATTGAGGGTTTTTGTTTATTTTTGGTGCAGGGGGAAGTGGGGGAATTGAATTTGTGTTTCTGCCTTTTTAAAGCAAATTCCATATGTTACCAAAAGCACATACTGCATATTTTCTTCCCTTTTTGTGTGTTTATAGAATTTTTAAAGACCGATAAATGAATTGGGCGTTTGTACATGGGGGTGTTAAAGGTTCTGTGGCTGCTCTATTTGTGGAAGGGAAACATAAATGAAGTTATAGCACTTCCTTTCCCTAGCTCAAAAGTCACTTGTGATGTATATATTTTTAATGACATTTAGAAATAAAGCTATTGTCTTCCCACCTGTAAAATTAGTTTCAAAATGCTGCTTCTCTTATCATTTGTAACTGTTGAACTGCTCACTGCAAACTTTACAAAATTTAAACTTGGAAAACTGTGTATTAACTTTTATAGTTAAACATTGCAGTAAATAAAACTATGCTCTAATAACCAAAAAAAGAGAGACCACTTTCGAATTAGCTTAAAGAGAAATAAGCACTTAAATTAAATACTTCTAAAATCTCAAGAATTAGAAAACTAAACCTGTAATACTTCCAATGTCAAGGCTTAATAAAAACATCAATATCTTCTGAGTTATCAACATTAGATACAATTCAAACTTACAAATTTATTATGTTTGTGTATGCTTTTCATAAATTAATACAGGCTTACTGATCAAATAAGCTAGTGTTATATCTAATAAATATTTGAGATGAAAAATGTAAATTTATGTTTAAGCAAATTCAGTTATTATTCTGATAAACTTTCTTTCAACACTAATTATGTAGTAAAACATGTTAGGATAAAGACAGTTTCCAAGATCTTTTCAGGAACTTAAATATATAAGGTATGCAGGATGTGTTATAATAAGGAAAAAATGTTATTTTGTCCTTAAACAAAATGACTGATTGTTCCAGAATGGCAGGGAAGAAAGAGTAGGACAAAAACTGAATAAATATGGAAAGTTATAAAAAGTTCATGGAAAGGAATTTTATTTTTTATGGTCAAAGCTAGGCAAGATTTGTAGGTTTATAAGACTTTTTTAGGAGTTTATATATCACATAATATATGCATGCAAAACTAGAATTTGATTTTCTCTCCATTAAAATGACAAAATTTTCTTGGGTTAGTGGTCTACTGTTTGTAAGAGGTTGTAAAAGCTTTTTCTTAACCATTTGAGTATTCTGACTAGAAGACAAATATTCTTAGAATAATTTCCTGTGCTTTATATTGAACTTATCTTTTATTGTTTAAAAGAACAATTCTTCTCACTTTTAAAAGAACCAATGTTTTATTTTTACAATTATGTTATGTTTTCTCTCTTTATATTTAGAATCATTTTTTTGTCACTTTAGTTAAATAAAAAGCCAAGTATTGTTTCACAGTGACCTTTGATCATATTTAATCAAGTGTCCAAACCTGACAACTTTTGACATTTTGCCTTCCCAGTATCAAATCCTAAATGATGTCTTCTAAATGACAAACTGTCTTTGGTATTTTCCAGAAGGCCCCTGGAAAAATCTCAAAGGATTTGTTCTTTCATCTTATAAAAAGAGAGATGCTAGAAATAGCTGGGTTTATCTGATATGCTGTGAGTTGCATGGAAAGTGTCATCATATTAACAGGGATTTTCTAAGCTTCTGATGGTTAAATTTGTATAGATAAAATGTTATTGAGATAACTATTTCAGACATTAGATAAAATTCCTAGCTATTTGTTCATGCTATTAAACAACAACATAGCATTATCTGTGATAATTTCAATTACTCTTAAAAAGTGTTACATGCCACAGAAAGTACAAAATGTCCTTGTAGGTTACATTGTTTTAATATAATGCTCCCTTAAAAATGCTTGCAATCAGCCATAGATGAGAGCTTCACTATCAACAAAAAGGGACTTGAAATGAGAGAAAGGCAAATATATAAATCATGTTCCACCTGCCAATTGCATAACCCTGGCAAAACAGTGAAGGTAGGACAGGGTCATAGAAGTTGACCAACAGGGCTCTTTAAAACATTTTCAAATGCACTTTCCACAGTCAACCTCTTCCATAGGATATAAATATGTCCTTGCTATCATATGTCTGTTTCTAACTCAATAAAGGCTTTTCTTTGTTGCAAGGCTACTGCCCTCACAGTAATTAAAAAAACTATTAGAGTTTCTTTTCTCTGTCTAGGAAATTCTCACTCTCCTTTCAATTGAGAAGCACCCATTTTACTGGAACTGTAGTCAAGGAACTTTGCAAGGTCTTTCCCATCAACCAAAAATGTTACTTCCCCTATCATCCTCAATCAATAAGAAATTGAAACAGAAATGAAACAACATAAATTAGCTAAATCATCTAAATCCCCCCATCTTCCTTGGCTAGGGTTCTTCTCTTAGTCTTGATGGCGATACAATCTAGCCCATTGGGAAAATCTCAGCTACCCCCTATAAAACCATAATAGGAAGGCCTGTGAGACTCATTATTTCTCTTACTATACCAGACTTTCATCTATTACAACCTAAAATTGTTGATTATTATAAAGAACTAATTTCGTATACCCAGTTTCTGCCATTCACAGATGCAGTCGGCCTTTTTTTTTAAATTCCTCCAAAGCAAACAGTACATGACCTTTCACCCAGAGACTTGGGATATTGGAAGAAACATCAATAAAAAGACTTCTTTGGAACCTAGATAAAAAAGGACACAGCATAAAAACTAGAAAGAAGAGTTAAACCCTGAGTTCATGTGTCAGAAATAAAATGTGCTCTAAGCTCTTGGGAGGTCACTCCCATTTCAGACCTCAAACTAAAATTGGCACAAGGACCCCAGAAGCGGATGACCTCTGATGTGGACAGCTGACCTGAGACCAGCAGATCTAACAAATGACCCCTAACCAAGACCAAATCCTTTGCTTGTCCTCCTTTTCTTTCTTTGGTGCCTCTTTGTCTTATCCTAATATTGTATCATCCTCGCAAGAGCAGAGCCCTTGGCACATGGGACTTATTTTCAAATATTGTTTTGAGTTCCCGGACATCTTGGCTCAGAGATTTCCTAATAGAAGCACTTTTTATGTCTTTAGTCATAATACCCCTCACTCATTGTCTGGTCTCTTGACTCTCAACTGGTACTGCACAGCCATTAAGCTGACAAACGACACAGCTAAAACTTTAGGAACAATAATATTAAAATGACTCTGCAGAGCTTTGGGAAACTGAGCTTGGAGTTATGGAAAATTCACCCAACACAAGAAGCAGCTGGTGGTGAACTGGTGATGAAACCCATGAAACTGAGGGAATGTCCAGATGGGGGGAATTAATAACTATAATAAAAAAAGTAACTCCTGCATTTTCTCAGAACCAAAACAAAAGTTAAATTCCCTGAACTAGCATAAAATTATGTGACAAACATCCTACCAAGACACTCAACCCAGAAGAGACAACGGAGCGTGTAGTTAAGTGTATGTGGACCAATTAAAAATAAAGGCCACTTACTCCTAACCCACCCCTGTAAGACTAACAGGCCCCACTCCAATCACAGAAGTGAGCCAACTTCCTTCTTCCGGTTCATAAAACTACTTGCAAACTCCCTGTCCTCAAAGTTGCATTCCTTTCTTAAGTGATGGGTTTCATTGCAGAAGTCAACTTGGCATTCTGAATAAAATGCTGTAAACTGGAACTCTGCTTTGCCTTTCAACATTAGAAAATGATCACAAAGGGACATTGCAAGTCCCCTCCTTCACAGAGCAAGAGATACAAACTTAAATTTGCTGTGGAATAAATAAATGCTTTCTACAGGGAAAGGGGCGAGGGGAGACTTACTCCATGTATTACAGATGATAAATTATTTTTACCTAAAAATGCCTGTGCTGTAATTCCTGATACATTCAGTGGTTTCATTTTACTGGCAAATAGGTTTAGATTTTTTAAAGTGTTTTTCAATCCCTAATTTAAATAAATTCAGTCAGTAAATTCATACTCCATAATCTACACAGAAGTCCACTGCCATTTATTTTCACAAAAGTATCATAGAACACATTCCAAAAATGGATATGGAAAGGCATGGGATGGTTTGTGCAGTGATCTTAAAATATTTTATTTCATCAAACATTTGATACCGGTAAGCTCGTACATTTGCTTTTCGCACAAGGTGGCTCATTTCACTGGCTCTGTGCTTCACTTTTAATCAGTTGTGTTTCTCAGGATGTGTGCTTAGGAAAATAATTTCCCTATTTCTATTTCTGTTTTCTCTCTTTGCAGGAAGGGAGGAAATGTCTCCATTTCTAAAAGTTATTGGGAATAATTTCTAGTGAAGTACACTGTGCAGATCCATTGAAAGTAGCATTACTACTTCAAATATACTTGCCAGGGCAAGATCGTTCAAAATAAATACAGTTACATTTGTTTATTGTTTTACAATTCTCAAAACCACTTCACATATATTATCTCATTATAAGATTCAATTCACTGAGAAAATTAACTGAAAATACAATTATTTTTCTGATTTGAGTGACACTCTTATTTCTGTTTATTCCTCTGTATCAGTTAGCACGAAGGGCAGAAATATAAGTAAACAGTTTACCAATATGCCAGAATGCCTGCCAGTTACAAAGGAAAAAAAAATAAAATTTTATAAGACTATTTCTTTATAATCCTGTATTTTAAAGTAAGATTTTCAGGTTGTATTTTCCATTGGTTTTAAAGATACACATAAGTACTCCATGTATATACATTAGAAATACCTAGATAGGGGAAAAAAGAATGAAATATAAATATTATTCCATTAACAATAGTAACAGAAAATGAAAACACCTTGAAAAATATTAAAAATGTACATGACCTACATAAGGGAAATTTTAAGCTTTATTGGCAGACACAAAGATATTAGGTGAAGAGAGACAAAATTTTCCCTTGAAATTTGACAAAAAATTTCTAATTTCATCAAAATAATAGGCAAACTCTTCAAAGCAAATCTGAAGAAGGGCAGTGAAGGGAGGGATTTATTCAATTATTTAATTGACCAGAGAATAACATATTTACATGGGTGCAATGATGAACAGAAATGATGCATTTAAGAGATGTATAAAGGTGCATTTTGGATATAGTCATCTAATGAAATATTATACAGCAGTGAATATGAACATGGAACATAAGAAATCCAAAGACACCTTATCAATATAATGCTAAGTTTATAAGACAAGTATCAAAAGTTTAAAACATACGGAACTGAAAAGTACAGATGAATAAAATGTGGCCAACCCATACAATGGACTGTTATTTGGTCATTAAAAAGAATGACGTTCTGATGCATGCTACAACATGGATGAACCTTGAAAATAGGATGCTAAGTGAAAGAAACGAGACACAAAAGGTCTCATATTGTACCATTTCATTTATAGGAAATGTTCAGAAGAGGCAACTCCATAGATGTAGAAAGGAGATTATTGGTTGCCCAGGGTTTGAGGGGGATGGAGAGATTGGGAGATATGTCTAAGAGGTTCACTGTTTGTTTTGGGGTTATGGTGATAGATACACAATTCTGTGTATATTGAGTTGTGCATTTCATGTGGGTGAATAGTATGATCTGTGCATTATATTTCAATAAAGCTGTTTAAATAAAAATAAACCCAACAGTATCTAGGCAAAAAAATGAAATATATGGATTAAAACGTGTACTTTTGGAAAAAAGTCAAGGTTTGTAAACACAAAATTCAGGATAGCAGGTACATTTTGGAAGGAGACAGGCAAAGTGGTATAAGAGGAAATTTCTAGGAGGGTTGTAGGCTTTTGTTAATATTCTAGTGCAGTCCAAATTGAGCTTTTTGAGACACTGGAAATGTTCTCTGTCTTCACTATGTAATATGGTAGCCACCGGCCACGTGTGGCTATCGAACATTTGAAATGTGGCCAGTGCAACTGAGGGGCTGAATGTATAATTTCATTTACTTTTAATTGATTGAAGTTTTGGCTAGAAACTAGCTCATTGGTTGGCTCAGTTCTAGACCTATAAAGACAAAGTAATGGAATTGGCAGAAAAGTACTCTAACTATCTATCTATCTATCTATCTATCTATCTATCTATCATGTATCTAGCTATGCACACTATATATACTATAGTGTATTATATATTTACCATATGTATTTACACTATATATACTGTAGTATATATTTACTGTATATATTTACTATATATGTTTATACTGTATATACTATAGTATACTATTTACTGTATATATTTCAAAATATAGGTTTATACTATATATTATAGTATAATATATATTTACTGTATATATTTACTATATATATTTATTGGAGAAAATTAGAAAAATGATTAACCAGTTTTCTGAAAAAATTCACCAACTATTCTACCACACCAGAGATGAGGACTGTCAACATCACTTGAGTCTGTATTCTTTCCCAGTCACTAAACAATATGTTATGATTATATCTGCATCCATAATAAAGTCTGGTATTCTTATATATGGATATATCGTAGTTAATTAATTAATAACTATCATTGGAGAATAAATCTCTCCTAATATTTTTGTAGTTTAAATACCTAGGATTAATTCTTTACCAATTTGTGCTATTTTTCTTTAGGATAAATTATGTTTACAGAGACAAACGTAAGGGTCATTTTTAAGACTTTTATTGTGTATTTCTAAATTGCCTACCAGAAGGTTTGTACACATTTATTCACAGTGTCCAAGAGGCCCCTTTCCCCATACCTTTGCCTATACAGTCTATTATTAATTATTGTATTTGTCAATCTCATCACAGAAAACTTCATGTCATTTTAAAAATATATTCTTTTTTTGTTTACTAGTGAATTTTAACTTTCTTTTCATAATTTATGAACCCTCTCTATATGTTTTGCAGGTGGTATTTTATGGCCTTAGGTAATATTTTATACTGCTTGTTCTCTATCAATTTGAAGAGCTCTTTATATAGTATTAGACCAATATTTATGTCATACATGGTAAAAGATATTCTCTGCCTATTTGTCATGTCCATTTCCTTTGTGTTGTAGGGAAGATTTTTATTTGTATAGTAATATCTATAAGCATTTTTTTCATTTAACAAATATTTTGTCCCCCATCTATAGACAATGTACACTAATGCTGCATTATTAGTGTTGAATATAACAGACTTTGTTTCTTTTCTGGGAGTCTTAATGTTTTGTAGGAAGGAAAGATATTAATAAAAAATTCACAGGAATAAATATGCCATTATTAAATTTAGTAAGTGCTATGAAGGATTATCAGAGATAATGTAATCTCATAGAGAAAGAATTTAGAGTACAGGGTGGGGGGCAGGGACAATGGGGAGTTAAGGAGTATTGGGTGTAGGGTTTCTGTTTGGGGAGATGGGAATTTTAGTAATGGGAAGTGGTGAGGGCTCTGCAATATGTTGTGAATGTGGTTAATCCCACTGAATAGTATACTTGAAAGGGCTTGAGATGGGAAAGTTTTTGTTGTATAAGAAAGAAAGAAAAAGAAAGATCAACTAAAGAGACAATGACAAGTAAATGCAATGCCTGATCCTAGACAAGATCTATCAAGGGAGGAGAATGGATCAAAGGGATATTATTGGGACATATGAAAAAAACTAGATTATAGGATGTATGCTTTATATCAATGTTAAATTTCTTGAATTTGGTAACTGCACTTAAGGTGTTCACATAAGGGAATAACCTTGTTCTTAGGAATTGTACATGGCCATATGAAGTGGTCAAGGGACATAATGTACACAATCTACACTCAAACTTTCAGAAAATGGATTAATAAATAGAGAGATATGCAGATAGTTGGGTAAATTATAAAGAAATAGAGAAAGAAAGAAAAAGAAAATCAGGCAAAAAGACAGAAGGAAGGAAGGAAGGAAGGAAGGGCAAGTATAGTAAAATGTTAAAATTGGTGAATCTAGATATCTGGGGCGTGGGGTGGGTAGTGGTATGTTGGAGTTCTCTGTATAGGATTTGGATTATTTTTGTAACTGTTCTGTAAGTTTGAATGTATTTCAAAATAGAAAATTAAAAAAAAATTTTAGTTGATACCATCACACACTCACCTAAATTTCCAAATTTAAGAATACTCAAAATAGTGAATATTTCAAGAATATAGAATGGTGCTATCCAATAGAACACTTTGTAATGTTGGAAACATTCTACTGTTTGCTGTTCAATATGGTAGCGACTAGCTGCATGAGGCCATTGAGTACTCGAAATGTAGCTACTAGGACTGAGGGACTGCATTTCTCATTTTCAATTTTAGTTCATTTTAATTTAAATAACCACATTTGGCTAGTGGCTACCATATTGGATAGCTCGATTTGATGTAAACAAAAGTAGGCATTCACAATCTTTCACCATCAGAAAATTTATTCCAACAAAAGCAAAAGCAGAAACAAGCCCTTGTAAACATATGCTTTGGAACACTGGCACTTGCACCCCAGGATATATTTACCTAGATGTACTTCCAGTTAGACTTCTGCTTTTGTTCATAACCTCATCCCCCACACCTCACTCCATCTCCATGAATGCCATTTATGCTCCATGTGGGACTGACTGAATCTCAGGCAATCTCTGTGTCCTTGCTAGTGAGTGGTTCAAGGAGAGGGCAGTCTTCCGACTCTTGACAATAAGATTTGGAGGAAGGCCTGTTGAAAGACTCTTGGGGAAAGTGTCCCCCTCACCAAGAGAGAGGCTCAGGAAGAGATGATCCATCTTTGGCCATATCACTCCCTGTCTGCTAATGCCAAGCTCAAAACCATAAGGGATCTTGCTTCCAAGCTGAAGATGATGCCAACTACAAGGACAGCAGAGCAGGGAGATAGAAAGCATCTGGGTCCTTGGCAACATCCTAGAGCAACTTGATTAGCTCACCTGTAGCCCATCTTACCCCTAGACTTCCTGTCAACTCAGGCAGGGACCTAGTGGAGCATGCTATCAGAGTTGGGGTCTGGCAGCAGGATGGAAACAAAATTATAGTATTTTATCACAGCTGACCAAATAGAGTAGTGAGTCACAGTGAGGAGGGAAACTTTAGCAAAGAAAAAGACAGATAAACAAATAAGACAAGATGCACACAGACTTTCCCTGCCACATTGGGAACTCTTCACATTGGCCAGCTACCTCATAAATGCCATCTCATGAGGCCTGGCTAAAAGAGAGTATGGATGAGGCATTGAAGATTCACCACCACTCTCATGAGTCAAAGTTCATGTCCTCCTTTGTTAGATTACCAGCAACAAGTTCATACAGGAAAAGGATTATTTTGTTTGGGTTTGCTGATGGCCTAACCATCTGTTGGGAGATAAATCTATCCTTCACTTCTTTGACAAAGTCTTGTTACTCGAAAGCCCTCATAGTTCATTTTTCTAAAATGAATTAGAATAAAGAAATACAAAATGAAAATGAAAACAGTTTGGGATGTATGCATGCAATTCAGCATTCCAAAGAAACTTGGAAAAGAGCTAGCACAAAGTTTATTGTAAATGCTGTTGAGTTTACTAGAGCAACCCTCTGTTACCCGTTCTCAAGACTCCTATCTACCCAATACTTCACCTCTTCTAAAACACCTTGAGTCAAACTTGAATCTCAGAGATTTGGTTTCTTTGTCATTCTTTCCCTGGGCTAAAGGTACAAGGAGATTATTCAGCAGAACTAAGACATTTGCAAAACTGAAGAAAAAATGTAATGGCTTTGAATTTGGGTGTTAATATTGATGAGGCTGTTGATGATGATGATGATGATGACGATGATGATGATAGTGATAGAGTCTTTATGGACGGTCTAACAACAACTTCATAGCTAGATACATGTACCCAGGGGTTCCTGCTTTGGAGGCAGCGGTAACTAAACAATTTTATTGGCACCTTCTCCACCATGCAGTCACCGTGTTTTGCCCACCTAATTTCCATACCTCTTTCTTCCTTAGAAATCTACCCCCATTTATTTCAGAGAAACAATGATACTAATCAAACATAACTATTTCTCCAGAATCCTTTGCTGCTCTAAGTGGGGTCAAGCGGACATACCTTCTGAAATAAAAGGACAAGGACTTGCTTTGAGAAGACCCTTCATAACTTTTCTATTTATCCTTTTTCCAAACTGAAGTGTGGATCTTGAAGTGTGGAGATGCTGCATCTACTTTGCAACCAAGAGGCTATCAAATTCATGAGCATGGAAACATGTACCCTACAGATGCCCTGGCTCTGTCCTTAGGAAAAAATGGGATGATCCTGGATCCCTTAGGACATCATTAGGCATTATACCACCTAATAAATTTCTCAACATTGAAGCTAGTCTTACTTTGCTTGTCTGTAAATTGGACAGGAATGCATTTCTGACTGACATACCTGCCAGCTTCAGGCAGAGGGGATTGATTTATGACTCAGTACAATAGAATGTCCTATGTTTGTCTCTGTGATACTCAGAAGTCAAGGCCACTTTGAAGAGATGTGTAATGAAAATGGAATTTCCCTGCCAGCTATTAAAGATGCCTTAAAGATGACCCCAAATTTCTGGCTTGAGTCTCCAAGAAGGTGACAGATTCAGTTATCAAGATAGGGAAACTGGGGAGGGTAGAACATAGTAATGGGGTGGGCATAAAGAATTTAGATTTGAACAGACTGAGTGGTGAGATAGAGACTTAGAGGGGTCAAGGAGGAAATTGGAGCCCAGACTACAGGTCTGTAAAGAAGAAATAAATGTGTTTGTCATCAGGATGGTGATATGGAATAATTGAGATCATCTAGAAAGAATCTGTGGGGAGAGAAGAGAGAACCCAGTATCTACTCTCAACTACTCCAGCTCATCTACTCAACTACTTAGACCTTGGTTATAAGGGGCAGATAATAAGGAAGCTGAGAAGGAAGACACAGAGAGAAAGGAGGAAAATCAGAAGAAAGTGTAGTCGCCAACATCAAGAGAAGACTATTGTAGGAGTTCCCATCCAACCACGTCAAATGATGCTAAATGGCCATAAAGAAAGTTCAGCATAGCATATGCACAGAGTTTATATTATAGCAATAGCTCTGTATATAATGCTAAGCAGAAAGGAGAGAAAATGAATGATTCAGAATAACACAATTATTTAAATACAGATGCATAAGTAAAATTATATTTCTAGACCCTTAGACTAACATACCCATTCTCCAGTGAATGACTATTTTCAAATGCTGGCAGGATTATTGTTGGGTGATGAGATTTGGGGATGACTTGTGTTTGCTTTTATTATATTTTTTATATATGTTCCCCATTTTCAAGGAGCATTTTGATCATATGAAACAATTAAAATAGCAAAACTGCAAGGTCTATGAATTTCTTCACTCCATGAAGTCATATTTTTAATGAAATGCAATATATGCTATTTGAGAAAGTCAATTAATTAAGGTCTTTGTGCCAGTAACAAAATTTTTGAAACTATTGCTCTTGACTCCTTGCCTCACATTGTTACTACTTTATAAACAAAAATTATTTCTATTTGAGCCAGTTGTAGTAGACTAAACTACTAATCTATCAGATTAGTAGGTTGTTATAATTCCAATAGTATCAGATTCTTTTCTTTCTCTGATTCCTACCTTATAACATATTCTCCTTTTGAAAAATAATCTTAATAGAGCATTTACTTAACTATTCCCACAAAAAAATAACAACAAAATGGGAATAACAAATACGCAAATATAGTTCATTACCTAGGTTGATCATACACATGCTGTTGTATTTATATGAAAAGACCATTACACCACCCAATTAAAAATGTACAAAAGAATTGAATAGAAATCTCTCCAAAGAAGATACACAAATGGCCAGAAAGCACATGAAAGGATACTCAACATCATTAGCCATCAGGGAAATGCAAATAAAAACCACAATGAGATACCATTTTACACCCATTAGAATGGCTGCTATTTAAAAAAATGGAAAATAACAAGTGTTGGAGAGGATGGGGAGAAAAAGGAGCACTCATTCATTGATGGTGGCAATGTAAAATGGTGCAGGTATTGTGGAAGACAGTTCGGCAGTTCCTCAGAAAGTTAAGTATAGAACTGCCGTATTATCTGGCAATTCAACTACTAAGTATATATCCAGAGCAATTGAAAGGAGGGAGTTGAGCAGATATTTGCACAATGATGTTCGTAGCAGCATTGTTCACAATTGCCAAAAGATGGAACATCCCAAGTGTCCATCAACTGATGAATGGATAAATAAAATGTGGTATATAAATACAAAGGAATATTTTTTAGCCATAAAAAGGATGAAGTCCTGATGCGTACAACAACATGGATGAAACTTGAAGACGTCATGTTGAGTGAAATAAGTCAGACACCAAAGGACAAATATTGCATGATCTCACTAATTTGAAATAATTAGAATAAGCAAACTCTTCAAGTCAGAATCTAGAATACTGCCTACTGGGGTCAGGATAGGGATAGGGAATGGGAAGTTAAGGCTTCAAATGTAAAGTGTTCCTATTTGGAATGATGGAAAAGTTTTGGTAATGGTAATGTTTGGTGATGTTTTGGTAAAGGTGAAAATATTTATTATCTGGACCTTTGCAGGAAATGTTTCTTGAACCCTTGTTTTCAATACTGTGAAAGTGATTAACAGCACTGAAATATATATGTGAATGTGATTAACAGATATCTGAAATCTTAGATTATATACATGGTAACAGAATAAAAAATTTTTTAAAAAATCCATGGAACTTCACTATACAAACATGGAACCCTCAGTTAAACCATGGACTATAGTTAACAGTACAGTTATAAAAATGTGCTTCTATCAGTTGCAACAAATGTTCCATACCAAGGCAAGATGTTAATAGTAGGGTGGTATACGAGAATCCTGTATTTTATGATTGTTCCGTAAACTCACAACTTCTATAATAAAGAAAAAAAAAAACACCATTGCACCAAATGACAAATTATGAGTTTTTTGTTTTTTTTTTTTGGTAGCTTCATTATTCTAGATCATTTAGAGCAGATGTCAGCAACCAATGGCCCACAGGCCAAATCCAGTAGACGCCTAATTTGTAAGTAAAGTTTTATTAGAACAAAGCCATGCCCATACTGTTACATAGTGCTGAAGGCTGCTTTGACCCCACAAGGGCAGAGTTGGGTAGTTTTGACAGAAACTGGCCCCAAAAGGTGAAAATACTTATTATCTGGACCTTTGGAATATGTTTCTTGAATCCTTGTTTAGAGAATCAAGGATGTTCAGGTAGAGTTGGAATCTTTTAATGTGGTTGAAATCCAGGTTAATAACTAAATAGATGACAAAACCATGAGAGGGTTCCGTAAGATGAAGAGAGTTTCTAGCCGCGGTGGTTGGGATGGTTGATGGGGGTTGGGAGCCTGAATGGCTATGCAGGGGAAATGTAAAGCAGACGGGTGGGGAGCTTTGGAAACTTTCCCATTAGGCCAATGCTTCCAGAAATGTGTTCCATTTAATACAGACCCTGTATGCTTCCATATGCAAATAACCTTGAATAGAACAGAAGAGCTTGTAATTGAATGCACATCAATTCCTTCAATGTTCTAGGAGGGCCTGCAGAAAGAAATAAAGCATTTCCCAAACATGTAGTGAATCATGAAAAACAGCCTGAGGAATGAGCGTTGTAATTATGGAGAGCTGGGCAGTATTTGGGGGCAGGAATGTGAGGGAGAACTGGAATTGGGAGAATGTATAGTCAGGAAATGAGGTGCTCAATTGATTTAACATTGGCAAAATTGTCCTCAGAGGATTTGCTGCTCATTTGCTGTTGTAACTTGGTAAATAAAACTCCACGATGTTAGAGAGACTTTCTGCAGGGGGTGATATTGACAGAAGTAGAAATAAAGTAAAAATAGAATCACAGTAATGCCTATTCCACTTAGATGTAGCTGGTCTACCGATACTGCTTACACAACACACTTAAAAACCAGTAACATTTACTTCTTAAAATTGCCGAAAAGTGTTTGAAAATAGGGGCCAGTTCCTAGAACTGGCAGCAAAACTAACCAGTAAGCTTTGCCCACACACCCCACAAATTCCCTGCCACCCCTGCCTTTGGTTGTACTTGTATCTTAAATTCTATCAAGAAGCCTTCAATTGTTGTGTTCAAGCTCTGTTCTGTTCTTGCAACATGCTGAGTACACAAGCTGCATAGAGCTAAAAGCACATTATGCACACTCTACACCTTTTCCTCATAGAAGCTTAAGGTCATTGATGTTGAAAAGCACTGTGAATGAGTGATTTAAAAAAAAAAAGAATGTAGAAGAAATCGAAGTCCATGCCTAGCTAATTCATATTTTGCTAACATGGCCTCTTTATGGATACATGTACCAGTGCCTTTATATTCATGCATGTATTAATTCATCAAATTATTCTCATCACCAAAATGGCCCAAAATTCAGATGAAGAGGTACCCAATTCACATGGTGAAGTTAGAATCAGCAAACGCAAACACGTGAAAATAATAGCACAAAAATGAAAGCTAGTTGTAATTAAATATAGATTTAAAATTAACATGCTGGCTATGGAAGTTCTACTAGTCTATTAAAAGAACCAAATTCATAACCAAATTCATCAGCTTCTTCCCCAAATTAAATGTTTTGATATTAGAAAGTCCAAAAGGAGAGGAAAAATTTGACTGTCTCAACAGATACTGTTATAGGTATACAGAAATAAAAACTTAATTTAGTTGTATTTTTTAAAGTTTATAAAACTTACTGAAAACCAATAACAGAAAACATGGGTCTTGGCTTGATGAAGATTATTGATCAAAGCCAATCAACAGAATAAAATTGATGTAAGGTCATTAAAATCAGGAACAAAGCAAGGATAGCCTCTATAGATATGATTATTGGAAATTCTGCACAATAAACCAAGACCTGAAGGAGAAATAAAAAGAACAGATATTGGAAATGACAAGGCAAATTAGATTTATTTCCAGAAGCTATGACTGTCTGCCTTGCAAAAACAAGAGGACCCACTATTAGGTTTTTGAGCAAATTGATTAAAGATTTTGATAACTTTCCTGTATGTCAGACATAAGTAAAAAGAAAAAAAATTATTTTGAAAAATTGTTGAGACAAAACAATGCAAAGTATAAAATACCTTGAGAAGCAATCTGTGGAAGATCATTTCCAGCAGCTTGCCAATGTTTATTGTCTTGGAGACCACCTGTCACACCAGCTCTCCCTCCTGGCTCTGATAGATGAGGGGATTTGCTGTTTTTTCTAACAGCCATGGGGAGCCATTGAGGGTTGTAAGCAGGGAAGTGACGTGGTCTGATTTGTGTTTTGGAGAATTCCCTCTGACTAGAGAGAAGAGAATGGCTTGCAGGGGACAATGCCTAACATTGGAGAGGCCACTGGAGGGAAGGCATCTTCTCTAAAGGAGAAAAAACTTCAAAACAAATCTATACCTTAACTTGAGTAAATGAGAACACAGGTTTTTAGTTAAATCCTTCTGATATCCTGGCAGCCTTAAAAAGTCTAAAGAGCATGATACATCTTGGATAGCTATAGACTCTTGAGAAACTTCTTGATACCTGATGCTCATCTATGGAAACATATGGGCATCATATTTGGAGACTTATATGTTTCCTCTTGGTGCTAAGCAGGGGAGGCTCCTCGCTGGTTTAAGACATGTTAACGTGACTCCCCAAAGCGTGTGGGAAAGCCACCCTTGTTTTGAATTCTGCAATTCCTGCCTCTGCACACAGTTCTCCACTCTAGTCTTTTAAAAACATAGGCCATTTCATGCCATGCACATGCAGACATCCACAATGCATCTGCAATGCAACAGAAAACCTCTGCCCTGGTTTAACCAGCCCTAGATGACACCCCTCCTGACCCCTCAAACCACCTTATTGCTTTCCTGTGGCTGCTGTAACAAATTGCCACCAATTCGGTGGCTTCAAACAACTGGTATTTGTTGGCTCCCAGTTCTGAGGGCTCACAGTCTGAACTCAAGTGCTCAGCAGGGCTGAGCTCCCTCTGAAACTACAGGGCAGGGCCTCTTCTGGCCTCTTTCTAGCTTCTGGTGGGGGGCAGCCAGGCTTGCGGCTCCTTGGTTTGCAACTGCAGCTCTCCAGCCTCTGTCTCCGCTGTCATATGACTTTCTCCTGGTGTTCATCTTTGTGTCCTATGACATGCATCCAATTCTCTTTTTATAAGGACACAGTCAAAATGGATGAAGGACTCACCCTACTCAATATGACTTATCTTAATTTAACTAATTCCATCTGCAACAATCCTATTTCTCAACAAATTCCCATTCCCAGGACCGGGGATTAGGACTTGGGCATGTTGTTTGGGGGGTGGGGGTGGGGGTGGGGGACACAACTCAACCCATAAGTCAACTGCCAGCCTTCTCTATCTAACCGTGAGTTCTTGCATGCCTCCACACCCTGCCTCGTCCCAGCACTCTGCCTGGGCCCAGGCTGTGCCTTCCACCTGGGAGGTCTGCCTCCTGCCTGATTTCAGCTCCCCCCTGGGAAATGATAGTACTTTGATACTGGGATATTACTCATGTCTTGTTGGCTCTGTTTTTCCTCTGGCCAAGTCCCAAATCTCCCCTTTCTCTGCATCCTGGACTACCCCATCCCTACATCTCTCTGTGTTTCTGTCCCTCATGCCCATTTTTTTCTACTGTTACTCTCAAAAGCTGCATGTGTGACAATTCAGGGGGAAAATGAGACCCTCCTTTACCTTGATGGTGTGTCCAAGGGAAGAGACTATGCAGGCCCCATAACTTCAGAGTAAGTGATGGTGGATGTTGGCAGTTGAATTGTACTCCCCACCAAAGAGATATGTTCAATTTCTAATGCCCAGTACCTGTGAACATGACCTTATTTGGAAAAAGGGTCTTTGCAGGTGTTAGTAGTCATGACAAGGTCAGGCTAGATCAGGTGGACCCTGAATCCAGTGTCCAGTGTCCTTAGAAGAAGAGGGAAAGAGACACAGAGGCAGGAACATGGGAGAGGCCATGGGATGATGGATGCAGAGATTGGAGGATGCAACCACAAGCCAAGGAGCGCCAAGCATAGCGGGCACCATCAGGTGCTAGATAAAGCAAGGAAGGATACGGCCCTACAAGGTTTCAGAGGGAACAGGGCTCTACCGACACGTTTTCCAGACTTTTGGCCTCCAGAACCATGAGAATAAATTTCTGCTGTTTTAAGTCACCAGTTTGTGGAAATTTGCTTCAGCATCCCTAGCAAACTCAAACAAGGGGTAAGCTAGCTAATTTCTCCAAGTTTCCAATGCAGCCCAAAGGAGTTATTAATGAGATCCTAAAACCTCCATACCTCTAGTTTTTAAATCAATACCCAATTGTAGTGTATGGGTATGATTCATATGTAAGCAGGGTTCCAAATCTCCCAATTTTATATCCTCAAGGACTGTTTCCAATGAATAGACACAGGTGAGTCTTCTAGCAAGAACTTTGCAAGACCAATACGGCCTCATCCATTTCATTTGCCTGCAGGTCAAAGATAAAACTGCTCCATCCTCCTAGTGCCATTCAAAAGGAACACCTCTGACTTCCTGCTCTCTGTAAAGGTAGTGTACAACATGGTGGAAGGTAGAAATGCAACATTTGAGTTGCATTTTTCCTTATAAACAAGTACAAGAGTCCCAAACTCTCTCTACAGTTGATATTCTCAGGGTATGCACATTCAAAGCCTACCTCGTCTTGCCCACCAGACACAAAATGAAATCTAATAATTTCTATAATTTTCTTTGTAGTGGGTTGAATGGTGACACCCCCCCCCCAAATACATATATATTTCTACCTGGAATGTGAATATGACTTTATTTGGGAAGGGAAGGGAAAGGAAGGGAGGGGAGGGGAGACAAAGGGAGAAGATACAGGGCAGAGCTTATGAGCAGAGGCAGGTACAGACTGGGGTGAATAGCCAGAAACCAAAGAATGCCGGGATCCACTGGAAGTTGGAAGAGGCAAAGGCCCCTCTAGAACTTCTGGAGGGACCATGGCCTTGTCCACACCTATATTTTGGACTTGGGGCCTCCAGATGTGTGAAGGAATGAATATGTGTTGTTTTTTGCCACCTAGCAGCCACAGGAAACGAATACAGTCCTGTGGTGGAACTATGTCCTCAACTCAACGTCTTGATGCTTTCATTGGTACTTAACATTTCTGCTTTTAGATCTAATACTTTAATGAAATACTTGGTGTTCAAATGAAGGACAGAAACTCAAAGGTCACCATGCGGGGAGGGGAGATTTTGTTTGGAAGAGTGAGCCCATCTCAGCACACCTGCCTTGTGGAGGTGGGAAGCCCCGCCCACCCACAGGTAGGCTGGCCCAACCCCCTAGGCTGATGAGTGAACACTGCAGGGGAGCCCCAGGTTTGCTTTAGCTGATGAGGACCTTCCCTGAGAGTCAAATTCTACAAATGCTTCCCAAATCGGGGTGTCCATTAAATCGTGATTCCTGGCTCATGGTCAAACAAGGTCAGAGGGATTTTTAAATTAATTTTAACAAAGGGAGAAATAACCTGAAATATTAAAACCTAAGAATAAAATATGGGGATGATGGGAATGTCAGGAGGGGTTCCTACATTAATTTTAATCTTTTCTTACGTAAAGAATTAACAAAGCCAGAGCCAAAATATTTGAGAATGCTGGGATCCGGGAAATTAAACAATGACATTTTGAGAGGGAGAGCCTCTTAATGAAAAGAATCACTCCAAAACAGGAAATGAAGACATGGAATTCTTTGGATGTGTGAAATATAATTATGTAAGCAGAGTATAATTTTGCTTTTTGAAGAGAATGGAACGTATCACGTCTGAGTGGTTTTTGAAAGAGACTGCCTATTTGGAAATTTGCATTTCATTACTGGACCTTAGTGAATACATATGAAGCATTTGCTTGAAAATGGGGAAGGTGCACAGTTCCATTTGGCTGCTGACAAAGTTAATTTGGCCAAAACCTGGAAGCAGGCAGTGGCTGTGGTAGGTTCTATTTGTGGTTACTTTGGAGCTGAGACCTTGGGGGTGTTGCTGGTAGTTTTCCCAGCTGGAAGCAGAGAAGTCAGCTGTCTCCCATATGTGGCTGCCCGACTCTGATTCTCCAGAAGTCACTATGTCCCTGGGATGAAAATGAGAACAGCCGTCTTCTAGAACCCCACACTGGGAGCTCTAGGCATGGCTGGGTCTCCTTACTTCTCTGTGGATTACCAACGTGGCTAAGGGAAACAAGCATTGCAGAAAAACACCCCATCCCTCTTCATGCCTGGGAAAGAGTGAATCCAGTCAGTTTGAATGTCCCCATTTCAACCTTATTTAGGTTTCAAAGCTGCTTTCCAGATCCAGCTGTGTGTGATACATAAAACCTGTTGAGTTTATTACTGATGACAGGCTTAGTGGTAGTAAAAAGCATGGAAGCAAAATGAAATTATCTCCATTACAGGATGAGAGGATTACAATTAGAGAATGAAATTTGTTTTCTGATCTGTTTATGCCCCACAAAGCTGCATTCAAATGAGCTGCCTTCCTCTTTGCTCAAGTGGAAATCATATAGGATATCTGCATCCATGTTTTTAGGGGATGCTTTAACACTGAGTAATCATATAACAATGGGCAAATGGAAGATAAGTTTACTCTTCCAAATGGTAGAGTGAAGCAAAGATACATATGTATCCATTAGGACAATTCAAAGTAATTGGAATTCAAAGGTGAATTCTTTTCTTTGACTTAATTATGATCTAGGGCAAATTGAAGAGAGCCTTGGAAATGTTCAATAGTAAATCCAATGTTTTAAATTCAGTTCTAAATAAGTAAATAATTATATTTTTCAGAAATCTATAAACATGTAGATATGTTATTCTCTCTAGCTCTCCTTTACTCTCTCTCAGCTCCCCTCTTTACACACAGGCAACACTCCAGCCCTCCCAGAGCTTTAATTTATATACACACAGATTATATGTAGGGGTACTTATAATAAAGTACATATGATTTTGACCATTCTTGACACTGTGATTCTGAAAACGGATATACATTGTAAATAAATTACATTTGTGCATCTATACACCCTCTCCCAGTATGCAATCAAAATGAGAATATTTTCAGTGAGCCTGAAAATAATAAAACTCTGTGTAATTCAAAAGATGGAGAAGAATTTTAAAATGTGTGTTGAAGTGCTATAAAAATAAGGTTGAATTCTATTTCAGAATGGGATTTCAAGAAACACAGATAAAATGCTTGTAGAGAGAGAAAAATGATTCTAGAAACTATAAAGCAACTCCCAGGATGAGTCCTTCAGGGTGGCAAACCAGAACTTTACCTCGAGCAAGCTCATGGCGGCCCATGGGAATCTGGGTGTCCTTGAGGGGGACTGGCCCGGCCTCTGGGAAAGAAGAAACTCCACGGAGCAACATTCCAAGTCGTGGCTCAAGCCATGAAGGAATGGCAAAGTCCATGCACAATGTGATCTGGGACCTTCCAAAAAGGTCTGGAAACATGTCATTTGGCTGTGACTGGGACATCTCCCAGCTCCAATGTCTATTTTACCTGAGGACTCACTCAATTGTCATATTCTGCCTTGTTTAGACGTCACATCCCTAACTGTTTTGATTCAATACCTGCCCCAGGTCGTATATTCCTGGATGTAAAGTTTGGTATTCTACCCAAGCTCTCTCAACATCTGATTTGGTCTGTTCATGCTTTCCAGCTTCACCTCTCCCAAAGTGAATTTGATTTGCTGGAAATTAAGAACCATTTTGTCCCCTATGCCTTTCATATAAACTGCCATCAAATTTCATGGAATTTGTCCCTTCATTCCCTTTCTCTCCTCCATTATTTCTTCCTTCAATAATCTCCTCTCCTTTTCTCTCTCTTGCCTCATCAGTATCTGTGATGGTTAGGTTCATGTGTCAACTTGGCCAGGTGATGGTACCCAGCTGTCTGGTCAAGCAAGCACTGGCCTAACTGTTGCTGTGAGGATATTTGTGGCTGGTTAATAAATCAAAAGGCTGGTTTATTAAATCATTAGTCAATTGGCTGCAGCTGTGACTGATGATGTCAATGAAGGGTGTGTCTTCCACAATGAGAGAATGCAGTTAGCTGGATTTAATCCAATCAATCAGTTGAAGACTTTAAAGTGAGACAGATAGAGGACCTTCACATCTTCTTCAGCTGATCAGCAAAGCATTTCCTGAGGAGTTCGTTGAAGTTACCAGTTCATTTCCTGAGGAGTTCATCGAACATCTTCATTGGAGTTGCCAGTTTGGTGCCTGCCCTATGGAATTTGGACATGTGCATACCCACATTGCATGAGACACTTTTATAAATCTTTTATTTATAGATATCTCTCATTGATTCTGGTTCCCTAGAGAACCCTAACTAATACAGTATCATTCTCTAATAGTTCCCATCCACAAGCACACCTGCTATAATATCTCTCATTTAAAAATTAAAACAGGTCTTCCTTAGTTCCACAGCTGCTTTACTACCTCTCTTCTTCCGTCAGAAAACTTCCTGAATTGGCCATATGCACTCACTGTCTTCACCCCCATCCACTGTCTCTTCCAAGACCCCCTGGAGGCCGCATCAATGAGGTTTTTGTCATTACCATTAACCAAATCCAATGACCATTTTTCAGTCCTCAAATTACACGATCCTCTGCAGTTCTTGAAAGAATTGTTCTCACTTCCTTCTTGAAAACCTTCTACAGGTGGCTTCAGAGACATCAAGTTGTCCTGGCTGAACTCATATCTCAGGACTGCTCCTCATTCTTCCTAGCTCAATCTTCCTCATGCACCTGAGCTTGGGATGTTCAGGCCTCAGGTTTCTTCTCTTCTGGCTGACATGGAGTCCACACCTCCAAAATTATATCTCCAGCCCAGATCTCCAGGCACAAATATCCATTTGTCTGCTTGAAATCTACACTCCATTGTCCAAGAAGCATGTAAGACTGCATGCCCAAGACTGAAGTTTTGACTTCCATTGCCCCCAACCTGACCCTGCCCCAGTCTCCCTCATTTCAGTAAGTGGCACTTCCATCCTCCCAGTTCCTCAGGCTGATTCCTTGGAGTCATCCTTCATCCTTAAGTTGTGCAGGCACCAAGTCCAACCCTGGAGTAATTACCACAGGCTCTGCCTTTAAAATGTATCCTGAACCCAACCTCTTCTCAACTTCTCCACATGACCTCCCTTATCCAGGCACCACCTCTCCCCTGCACAACACAATAAGATCTTAATTGGTCTCCCTGCTTCATTCTCACCCCTGTTTGGTTAAATCCCTACACAGCAGCTGGAGCAAATGGCTCATCCTATAAATATTATCTTGTCACTCCCCAGTGCAAAACCTTCTAAGGGCTTTTACTCACACGTAGACTAAAAGCAAATTCTGTGTCAGCAGCTTATAAGGTCTTGTCTATTTTTGGCCCCATGATACCTCTATGAATTAATATTGTTACCACTTTCCCCAAGGTTCAGCATGCTACAGCTACTCTAACCTGCCTGATCTTCTTCTAAAAAGCCAAACTCGTTCCCACCTCAGGTGCTTTGCATGTGTGCCTTCCTTTGCTTTGGTGACTCCCCTCCAGATATCCTCTGGAAAGTTCCTTTCCTTTATTGAAGGCTCTGCTCAGATGTGACCTTACCAAGATTTGGGTTCCGTACCACTCATACCCCCAGCCCCATCACTCTCACATACCTTGGTTTGCTTTAGTTTTCTGCATGTCTTTTATGTCTCTTCTCTATTATATATAATTTTGCATATTTTTTGTTTATTTACATTCATTGGGATGTAAGCTACATGAGGGAGGGACTTCATTTTATTTATCGTTTTATTCTGGATATCTAGAACAGTGCCTGCCACCCAGTTAAGTGCGCCATAAAAGTATCATGAAAGAGTTAATGACCCTCAGATGGGACTGGATTTCATGGTTGTAGAACACAGTGCAAAGCATACCTTATTTGTTAATGTCATGAAACCTGAGGTTTTTGCCACAAATTTCCCAAGGAAAAGTTTAAAATAAAACAGACAAAGGGCATAATGCATTCCTGAGATTGTATCAGTGCTTACCTTTCAAGATATGGGATATGTAAATAAAGTGTTACATTGATGAAAACTGAAACAGCATTTCTGTCTTTATGGCATAGTAAATGCTAAATGAAGGACTAACTGAATGTTAAGGCAGGAAAGATTCATGAATGCAACATTTACCTGTGAGTTGGGGGCATTTGGAAAATAAAAATATGAACAGAAACATGCAATTTAAATTGTTTGGAAAGCCAAAACATTGATGTGGAAGGGTTTCCATAACCATCCCCAGACAGCTCTGTTCTCGCCTTGAACAAAATACTCTGTGATCCACTTCAGGGATCTCACAATGCTTTGGTGATCCTTCAGGGGTGACAACTTATATTTTCTCAAAGTAATACTCTTCTCTGGGTCCATGGTACAATTCTGTGGGTGATGATAATTTATGAACAAGTTCTTTTTATTATTCAATGTCTAAATTCTGTCAGATTCACATCAAGATCGCCCCAGAATATGTCAAATTCTGAAGATCGAATTGTTAGGGCGAAGGTCACAGATTTTAACGTTTGTTATTTTGAGACATTGAGAGTGAATATCAAACTAGGTAAACTTGTATGCCCAGTTTGGAATAAAGACATAACCTGGATTAATTGGGTCAGTCAAACTTCTTTTCCAAGCTTCCCACCTTTGTCACTGTTGATTGATACCTTAACCTCTTGCTGTTGGACCTCAGATCACCTGCTTGAATCCACTTTCGTATCAGTTACTGAGACCTCATAACATGTTGTCAGATCCAGTTACGTCTTGCCAGTCTTTCATTGGATTTATGGTATTTGATGGTATTGACCTGCATCTCGGCTTCCAAGAAGCTGTTCTGTGGCCTTCTTCTTCTCAGTGGTCTCATTGGCCATCTTTATTGACTTGGTCCCCACTTCTCCTAAAAGGTCAGCATCTCCCTAAAGCTAGGCCTGAATTCAGCCTCTGCTTTTAAACCCTGTTCTCCAAGGAATCTCACCATGGCTGCAGCTTCTGTGCTGATGGAGCCTGGCCTATCCCTCAGACCTGGCTTCTCCGCTGAGTTCAGGACTCAAATTCCCTCAATCCACACCTGCAATTCAAGGTATCTAAAATTAAACTCATTATTGTCTTCCTTATTTTCACTGTCCTCACCGTCTATCCACATGCCCTAGTTTAAGTACGATAACACCCTTCTCACCTAGCATCAAACTATCAGAAACATAGGGCTCTTTCATGCCCAGGATAATCGCCAACAAATCCCCAACCCCTCAACATAACTGATGGTAAAACTGTTATTTACACCTCAGAAATGTCTCGTCTCATTTCTCAGGTGTTCATTGGCTCTTGCCTGCCCCATTGTATTTGTTCCTATCTGGTTTCTCTCCAATTGATCATATAGCCAATCTATCTTTCATTGTTTTACTTAAAGCAAAATAGGCCCAGGCATATTAAAAAAAATCATTACTAATAACTGCTTTTACCTTTGTGTTCATTGTATTTCTAATTTGATGCTTGGTTTATTCTTTTTTTGTTTTTTTTGACTCTTCTATTTGGTACTCCTCATTTGTCTGAAATCAGTTTGAAGTCCGAGATGATGTCTCATGCATCTCCAAACCTGTCCACACTCAGAGCCCAGTGGTCAGCCTCCTGGGAAGGAATCACCATGCACCCCAAATCTGGTTGCCTCTTTCTTTACAAAGGACATTTTTCAACTTACTCTGGACTGAAGAACTCACAACCAGTTTGTAAAGTATGCATCATACTTATTCTATTTCTGGGACTTGTGAATGCTGATGAGATTTCCAACTAATGCCCTCTACACTTTCCAGGGGAGGAGGTGCAGCCACATGACATCCTGGGAGTGAGAGGTAAGGAAGCCTGCAGCACAGGTAAAGCTCTCACCTCTGGGGTGTTGGCAAAACTCTGCACCCTCAGCCTTGGAGGGTGCATGCTTAGGGTGAAGGCTAGCATTGGCTTCCTCTAGTCTTCAGGTTCAATAATAGTGGCCAGAACACATCTTTTCCTTGGAGATGGCAATTTAGGGAATAAGTCTAGGCATCAAAGGGAGGCAACTTTAAGGTTTCCTCTAGGACAAGGGGTTGACAGCATTTTCTGTAAGGGACCAGAGAGTGAGTGTCTTCATCTCTGCAGGCCATATAGTTTCTGTTGCAACAACTCAGCTCTGTCCTTGTGGGGTGAAGGCCGCCATAGACAATATGTAAACAAATAGGCATGGTGGTGTTTCGATTCACGAAATTTGGATTTTGTTCCATTTCCACTGTCACAAAATATTATTCTTCTGTTGATTTTTCCCAATGCTTTAAGAATGTAAAACAACATTCTTAGCTAGTGGGCTGTATAAAAAATGGTGGCAGGACAGATGCAGCCAATGAGCTGTAGTTTGCTGATCCCTTCTCTAAGGCATTGAATGTCGATCTTGCCTGTGCATCAGAATCACCGTGGGTGTTCCTAAAAATCCTCATGCCCAGACTGTATGCCAGAACAATTTAATCATGATTTATGAGGTGGATATTCAGCATCTCTGGGTCTCGCTGGACAATTATTCAAGCCATCCAACTTAATTCCTCTGAGGTAAGAAGGCAGGGTTTTAGGGCAGACAGCCTGGTTCAACACAACCAGCTTGGATGGGCCCTGGTTGCCCTGTGCCGTATTGTTTGCAAATCCATGAGTTCTGCTCTAGGATCCAAACGATGAACAACTTCAAGACTCATAAAAGGCATCTTAGGATGAGAATGGTGTAAAGGTAAAATAGACACACACATTAGGAGAACAATAATGATGAGCTCTTAATCATTCTCCTTCAAACACTCTGGAAACTGGTGTGATTTACCTTCTCCAAACAAGTGTTTTTTACAGAATAGTATTTTTTCTCTGATGGCTTGAAGTGATCATTTAAAAGCCAAGATTTCCAACCTGATATTTGAGGTAACACGAAACAGCAACTACTTATCACTGATAGAAATGATTTCCCTAAAGGAAAAATAAAATAATCCAATTGAAGACTGTTGAAAACAGAATGGTTTCTAATCCGAAAATAAAAGCAATTGTTCATAAGAATATTGAATTGTAACAAAATTTGGGGCTTTTAAGTATGCTGAAGGATCATAGGTAGAAATATTTCAATTGCTTAGGTTATGTTTTTGCCTGACTGTATTAGTTAGGGTTCTCCTTGGAAACAGAATCAATGAGAGATGTCTCTTATTATCAAATTGTAAAAGTGACTCACGCAGCTGCGGGAGCGCACGAGTCCAAATTCTGCAGAGCCGTCAACAAGCTGTCAACTCCAAGGAAGACGTCCGACGAACTCCTCGGGAAACGAACCGACAACTTTGACGAACTCCTCAGGAAACGAACTGGCAACTTTGAAGAACTCAGGAAACGAACCGACAACTTTGACGAACTCCTCAGGAAACGAACTGGCAACTTCGACGAGCTCCCCAGGAAAAGCTTCACTGAGCAGCTGAAGAAGAAGTGAAGGTTCTCTAACTGTCCGGCTTATAAGCCTCCAACTGATCACCCGGACCAAATCCAGCCAATTGCATTCTCTCACTGTGGAAGCACGCCCCTTGATGAATCATCAGTCAGCTGCAGTCAATTGACTGATGATCCGACAAACCAACCAGCCTCAAATAGCCTCACAGGAATCGTCAGGCCAGTGCCCGCTTGACCAGACAGCCAGGCCACCCAGCCAAGTTGACACATGAACCCAACCATCACAGTCCACCCCTTGTCAACTTGGCAGTCGTACACATCACCTAAAACCATATCTTCAAAATGAACGTTACAGCTTATGCCATATGATAAGGGGATAAGACAGAGAAGAAAGCAAAAATATTTTCTTCACAGACAAATACAAACATAATCATCACAAAACGAGGAGGAAATATTCATATCATCATAGCCCTCGTTTCTGTAACTGGTCACGTGGCCGTAGTTCATATTTATCACGACCTTCTTCCACTACCCATTCCATGTTCCCTTTACCCTCAGCAAGCACTTCAGCTGGCCGTGGTTCTTTGCCTGGTGGGGTGACCCAAACCTTCATTCCTGAAGTTTCTTGGCCATTGGTAGTCCTGCCTGGATTGGGTTGTTGCAGTTTTCCATTGACTTGAATCACGGGGCATGGTAATACTAAGAGACGCCCCAGGGGATCTCCTGTATGCCAGGAAAACTCTTCTTTACTTCCATTGTGTAGTTGCAGTGCTATTTCTCCTTGATAGTCAGGATCAATCACCCCAGCCAGTACAGTAATCCCCTTACTTGCCTGTTGATTCAGAGGCATAAGAAGCCCAAAGTGGCCAGGTGGCAGCCTTAACTTCCAGTTCAATGGGATTATTGTTGTGTTTCCTGGTGGAAGCACTCCTCCTTTTGGAACCAAGACCTGTAGACCAGCAGAGCTTAAACTTGCAGGGACAGGAAGCAAAAATTTCCCTAGTGGATCACTAGGAGTGATAGTGAGTGGTGCTACTCCTGTTTCCACCCCTTGATTCCTGGACCCATGAATCCTGGCTATGGGAGAAACAGCACCATAGAGTGGACGCTGATTCAGAGCATACACAGCCTCCTGGAGAACACTGCCCCAGCCCTGCAAGGTATTGCCACCTAGTTGGCGCCGTAATTGAGTCTTCAATAGGCCATTCCACCGTTCTATCAACCCAGCTGCTTCTGGATGATGGGGAACATGGTAAGACCACAGAATTCCATGAGCATGTGCCCATCCCCTCACTTCATTTGCTGTGAAGTGGGTTCCTTGGTCCGAAGCAATGCTGTGTGGAATACCATGACGGTGGATGAGGCATTCTGTAAGTCCACGTATTGTAGTTTTGGCAGAAGCATGTCGTGCAGGGAAGGCAAACCCATATCCGGAGTATGTGTCTATTCCAGTAAGAACAAATCGCTGCCCTTTCCATGATGGAAGTGGTCCGATGTAATCAACCTGCCACCAGGTAGCAGGCTGATCACCCCGAGGAATGGTGCCATATCGGGGACTGAGTGTGGGTCTCTGCTGCTGGCAAATTGGACACTCAGCAGTGGCTGTGGCCAGGTCAGCCTTGGTGAGTGGAAGTCCATGTTGCTGAGCCCATGCATAACGTCCATCCCTACCACCATGACCACTTTGTTCATGAGCCCATTGGGCAATGACAGGAGTTGCTGGGGAAAGAGGCTGATTGGTATCCACCAAACGGGTCATTTTATCCACTTGGTTATTAAAACCTTCTTCTGCTGAAGTCACCCTCTGGTGAGCATTCACATGGGACACAAATATCTTCATGTCGTTTGCCCACTCAGAAAGGTCTATCCACATACCCCTTCCCCAGACTTCTTTGTCACCAATCTTCCAATCATGTTCCTTCCAAGTCCCTAACCATCCAGCCAAACCATTAGCAACAGCCCAGGAATCAGTATACAGACGCACCTCTGGCCAGTTCTCTTTCCAAGCAAAGTGAACAACCAGGTGCACTGCTCGAAGTTCTGCCCACTGGGAGGATTTCCCCTCACCACTGTCCTTCAGGGATATCCCAGAAAGGGGCTGCAGTGCTGCAGCTGTCCACTTTCGGGTGGTACCTGCATATCGTGCAGAACCATCTGTAAACCAGGCCCGAGTCTTCTCTTCCTCAGTCAACTGACTGTAAGGAACTCCCCAAGATGCCATAGCTGTGGGCTGGGCAAGAAAAGGTAAGGTGGAAGGAGTGGGGGCCATGGGCATTTGGGCCACTTCCTCATGTAACTTACTTGTACCTTCAGGACCTGCTCGAGCTCTATCTCGTATATACCATTTCCATTTTATGATGGAGTGCTGCTGTGCACGCCCAACTTTATGGCTTGGTGGGTCAGATAACACCCAGCTCATGATAGGTAACTCAGGTCTCATGGTAACTTGGTGGCCCATGGTTAAGCGTTCTGTCTCTACTAAGGCCCAGTAGCAGGCCAACAGTTGTTTCTCAAATGGAGAGTAGTTGTCTGCAGAGGATGGTAAAGCTTTACTCCAAAATCCTAAGGGCCTGCGTTGTGATTCTCCTATAGGAGCCTGCCAAAGCCTCCAAACAGCATCTCTATTTGCCACTGACACTTCCAGCACCATTGGATCAGCTGGATCATATGGTCCAAGTGGCAGAGCAGCTTGCACAGCAGCCTGGACCTGTTGCAGAGCCTCATCTTGCTCCGGTCCCCACTCAAAACTAGAAGCTTTTCTAGTCACTCGGTAAATGGGCCGGAGTAGCACACCTAAATGAGGAATATGTTGTCTCCAAAACCCAAAGAGGCCAACTAAACGTTGTGCCTCTTTTTTGGTTGTAGGAGGGGCCAGATGCAGCAGCTTATCCTTCACCTTAGAAGGAATATCTCGACAGGCCCCACACCACTGAACACCTAGAAATTTTACTGAGGTGGAAGGGCCTTGTATTTTTGTTGGATTTATCTCCCATCCTCTGCCACTCAAATACCTTACCAACAAATCTAGAGTAGTTGCTGCTTCTTGCTCACTAGGTCCAATCAACATGATATCATCAATATAATGGACCAGCGTGATGTCTTGTGGGAGGGAGAAATGATCAAGATCCCTGCGGACAATATTATGACATAGGGCTGGAGAGTTGATATAACCCTGAGGTAGCACGGTGAATGTAAACTGCTGGCCTTGCCAGCTAAATGCAAACTGTTTCTGGTGGTCCTTGCTGACAGCAATTGAGAAAAAAGCATTTGCCAGATCAATAGCTGCATACCAGGTACCAGGGGATGTGTTGATTTGCTCAAGCAATGATACCACATCTGGGACAGCAGCTGCAATTGGAGTCACCACCTGGTTAAGCTTACGATAATCCACAGTCATCCTCCAAGACCCATCTGTTTTCTGCACAGGCCAAATAGGAGAGTTGAATGGGGATGTGGTGGGAATCACCACCCCTGCATCCTTCAAGTCCTTAAGAGTGGCATTAATCTCTGCAATCCCTCCAGGAATCTGGTATTGCTTCTGGTTCACTACTTTGCTAGGCAGAGGCAGCTCTAGTGGCTTCCACTTGGCCTTTCCCACCATAATAGCCCTCACTCCAGGAGTCAGGGAACCAATGTGAGGATTCTGCCAGTTGCTGAGTATGTCTATTCCAATTATGCATTCCGGCACTGGGGAAATAACCACAGAATGGGTCCGGGGACCCACTGGACCCACTGTGAGATGGACCTGGGCTAAAACTCCATCAATCATCTGACCTCCATAAGCCCCAACTCTGACTGGTGGACCAGAGTGACGTTTTGGGTCTCCGGGAATTAATGTCACTTCTGACCCAGTGTCTAATAATCCACGAAATATCTGATCATTTCCTTTTCCCCAATGCACAGTCACCCTGGTAAAAGGCCGTAGGTCCCCCTGGGGAAGGCTGGGAGGAAGATTAACAGTGTAAATTTTTGGCAGTGTGACAGGGTCCTTCTCCAAGGGTACCCGGCCTTCCCTTCATTCAAGAGGCTCTGGATCTGTAAACTGTCTCAAGTCTGGGAATTGATTAAGGGGCCGTGACTCTCTGTTTTTGTAATTCAAGGGAGATTTTTGTTCACGTGGCCTAGAATTCTTCTGCTTATATAGTTCAAACAAGAATTTAGTCGATTGCCCATCTATTTTACTACTTGGTACTCCATGATCCACTAGCCAACGCCATAAGTCTCTGCGAGTCATATTATTTTGATTGCTACTTTGAGCCTGTTTTACATTATGGTAGCCCTGTCCACCTTGTCTGTGGCGATTAACTGCAGCCACTTGGCTTCTGCTGACTCGGGACCCGATTATCCCCATTGTGTTTAAGGATTCCAGCTCAGTGACAGCAGTTCCTACAGTAATATCTGACCTACAGAGAAGGGCGACTACAGAGCTCTTCAGGGATGATGGAGCTAGTTTCACAAATTTATTCCTTACAGTCCTGGTAAAAGGTGTGTCCTCTGGACATTCCAGGACTGTGTGAGCAGGTTTTCCATGATAAATCCACTCTAACATTCCTATCTCTCTAAGCCTTTGAATCCCCTCCTCCACATTATACCAGGGCAGTTCTGGCATTTCAACTTCTGGTAATGCCGGCCACCTTTTGATCCATGTTTCAGCCAGCCAACATGATTATACTTCTTAATACTGCAAAACTCTGTGAAAGTGTCGAAAACGCTGTCACCCAGAGCCTCGCTTCGTACTAGAGCACAATTAGGAGAATCAAATGGTGCTATTTTGCGTATTTCCTTTGCCAACTCCTGCCATGGACTCTTAGTACCCTCTTGATTATTGGAAATAGAGTCATTAGTGCCTCTGAATCTAATCAGAGTAGAAAACAAGTTGTAAAAGCCCATTTTAAGATTCCGTTTCTCAAGAACCACTTTCGGTACCAAGTTGTATTAGTTAGGGTTCTCCTTGGAAACAGAATCAATGAGAGATATCTCTTATTATCAAATTGTAAAAGTGACTCACGCAACTGCGGGAGCGCACGAGTCCAAATTCTGCAGAGCCGTCAACAAGCTGTCAACTCCAAGGAAGACGTCCGACGAACTCCTCGGGAAACGAACCGACAACTTTGACGAACTCCTCAGGAAACGAACTGGCAACTTTGAAGAACTCAGGAAACGAACCGACAACTTTGACGAACTCCTCAGGAAACGAACTGGCAACTTCGACGAGCTCCCCAGGAAAAGCTTCACTGAGCAGCTGAAGAAGAAGTGAAGGTTCTCTAACTGTCCGGCTTATAAGCCTCCAACTGATCACCCGGACCAAATCCAGCCAATTGCATTCTCTCACTGTGGAAGCACGCCCCTTGATGAATCATCAGTCAGCTGCAGTCAATTGACTGATGATCCGACAAACCAACCAGCCTCAAATAGCCTCACAGGAATCGTCAGGCCAGTGCCCGCTTGACCAGACAGCCAGGCCACCCAGCCAAGTTGACACATGAACCCAACCATCACACCTGACCTTTTCAAATGAATTGGTTTCTGGATATTTTGCAAAATTACAATAAAATACCATAACAAGTCTATCATTTCTTCAGGTAAAGTTGCATTAATCCAAAATGCACTTGAAAAGTGCAGAGAGAACGCTGTTACACTCTTGAAACAAATTTAACTCATTCTATAAATGGGAAATAATTAGGATATTGGAACTTTGTGGAAAAAATATATTAATTACAATATTTATTTTAAAATGTATCTTGAATTAGTATATTGCCTTTATCATAAAAGAAGTTATATAAAACCATTTCAATTTCAATTATTGCATTCTTTAGATATGTGTTCATGGGTAGAAGCATATGAATTTATATATATGCATATATATGCATAATCTATAGATATTCATGTAATAGGATTTAGGGGTCTTCATGTGTACGATTTCTGCTTTGAGGGATAATTGTGTGGTCTAGGGAGTCAAGCTATGTCCTCTCCTTATCCTTTTAGTTAATAACATGTCCATAAAGTCTCAGAAAAAAACAGCACGTTTGTGGTAAGACTAAGGTGGGAATTTATCATCATTTTAGCAAATTGAAGGGAAAAGTCTCAAACTAAGAAAAACTTGAAGATTTAAATTGTTTAAGGATTTCACACTCCGGTGAATTATCTTTCATTGGCACAATTAATGTAAGTTTGCTTTCTATAAAAAGGTAAAAATATTAAAAGTTTCTATATTGACCATTGATTTAATCTCTGAAATATTTTGAAATGCTTAAGTATAATAACCTAGTCTCCAGGTGTAGATGGAGAGAAAAGCCTAGAATTTCTTCCTGTCTTGCTGCTGCTGAATAATTACTAACAATGAGATTACTTAGACAGCTTTGAGCAGGTAATTAATCAAAAACTATCTAGTTAACATTGCAACATTGTAAATGTATGAGTGATGGTTCCTGTGAAAAAGATTTTGTCATAACCTATCATTAATACTTTTCATTCCAATGAGACTAAATTTGATTTTGAAGTCTGCTAGTTCAATCCCTGTTCAAAGCAGTGTGGTAGGACTGGAATTAGGCTGTAAGTAGGAAGAAGGTGGTGTTCCAGCCCTAAACCATTTCTGGACACACCCAGGAGGGAGGCCCACATAAGAGTTCCTCCCTGTAAGGCTAAACAGCAGCTAAGCCATCCCACGTCAACACTTTTATATGACATGTGTCCTTGTCCCAAATCTGCAACCCAGCTGGGCCTCTGGTTGGAAATGTCTCAGTCATTTCTGCCACCATTTAATCCTGTATCTTTTTCTTTCCTCCTTAGAAAGCAAAGATTATGTTTGTCTGGCTTCAACAGTGTTTAACAAACAGACGAGTTACTTTCATTGTTCTCCCATAAATTCTGCATTTCCTTTTCCTAATGATCTCCTTCAGAAGCTCTTTAAATGAGGAGAAAAAGACCCTATAGGGTATATGGTTTTTTCCCTCAAGGGGACACTTGGCAATGTGCAGAAACATTTTTGGTTGTTCTAATAGAGGAGATGCTACTGGCGTCTAAAGGGTAGAAGCCAGGGACGTAGCTAAACATCCTACAGGGCACAAGACAACCCCCATGTAAAACAATTATGTGGCCCCAAATATCAGCAGTGCTGAGGTTGAGAAACCCTGCTGTTTTCCAAACTCTGAGTCTTAGGGGAGGAAAGCATTGCCACAGAATTAATGAAATCCTTGACTAATATAACCACTTGCTATAAAGCTAATATGCATAGGGGCTTCAATGCAATTCCCAGCATTTCTAAAATGTGTTTGTGCATGCTCGTTAATTCTTTTGTTTTATTTTTGTTCCGGTTTAATGAACATTTAAGGAATCTCAATTGTGTGCTAGGAGCTGGCAATGCCAAGGCAAATAAAATGGCCATTGGGTGCTTGAAGTCTGGTAGAGAAAGTAGGTGTGTAAGCACACACACTAGAATGCAATGTGATTTAATAGTGGGGTCATCTCAGGCTCTGGGAGACCAGGAGAAAGGATGGTTCTCCTAGGGGAGTGTGGATATTTTCAAAAAGGAGATGTGTTCCACGGGGCCTTTACCTGGTAGGAGATAAGATGGGAGCTGAATAGCAAATGGTAATCCAGAGACCCAAGAAAGGGCTCATGTTTTTGAGGCATGACAAAATCATGAGGCTGAAGGAATATCTCAGATCAGTTTTGGAAGCAGGGTGGGATAACGATCAGGGAATATTATCCCGGATTGAAATGTGATTGGCAGCTTGGGAAGGTGAAACAGCAATGGCAGGTAGCAATTTCAAGTTTTTGTTGATGAAGAGAAGGCAGGTGTCTAAGGAGACATGTATTTTTCAATTTTGTAATAGCAGTGTTTTTTTTTTCCAAAAATCTCTTGATATTTGGAAACTTTGCAAATATCTCTTTAACAGACATTTATTTATTTTAAGTTCAACTAGATGAAGATTTAAAGATTCTTCACAAAATTTTAGACACGCATGGCTGTGACTTTATGAAGCTACGTATTGCCTTTTAGACACCCCGTTGGGTTGGGGATGAGCAGTGAAGAAGGGTTGGAAGGAGCTGTGCAAGGGCTTGGAGTGATGAACAATTTCCAGCAGTCAGCAAGCCAAGGAAGTGGGTGTGATCCCCAACTTTTTCTCCTCTGATCACCTGGCTATCCCTAAGAGTCCAGTCTAGGCTTTGCTTCTTCATTAAAGATTTCTGCCTTTCTTGGGAGAACTTAGTGCCTTTCATGAGTTTCTCAAATTTGGCCTCTGTCCTCCATCCCATCCATCTCCATTGCCACTGACTGAACAATCCTTCATCACCTCTCATAAGTTTTATAACCATAATGTCTGCGTCACCCTCTTTCTACTGCCTTCTACACGATGGCCACAATAGATTCCTAAAAACCATCACTATGTTACTCTTAAAATCTTTGCAGAACAAACAATGATAAGAACAAAAACAAACAACAAGTAAATGAAAAATGAAAAGGCCAAACTCTGTAGCCTGGCAATTCCTTGGCAATTTAGTGCCTACTGCCTTACCCAGTCTAGCTCTAGTGTTGGTACCACATCGCTGATGCTTGAGTGTTCAGTTCTGCTCCCTCCTGAATGATTTGTCCAGATTGGTTTCCATGGCGTCCACATCCAACCACCCCTGGAAGGACTGATGGCCACCATCCAAACTCAGGGAAATATGTGGCCTGATTTATGTTAGTGACAAGTGACCTCAATAGAAGACACATGTATCTATCACTTAGCTAAATCCATCCCCATTTCCTATTCCATTGCGTTTCCAATCTTTCCATTTGTCATAGACTTAGCATAGTCAACAGATGCTGCCAAGCTCTACGGATTGTTCACATAGAATCAATCTTAGTCAAAAGGGCTTCACACTTGGTTATTGCAATTGATGTAGATGCCAGTCAAATGTAGGGCAGTTTAATTCTCCAATTTCCCATTCACCAGAGTCTCATCACAGAGCTACCCAGATATTTAATGCACTATCATAAAGCTTAATATTCAGAAGGAGAGAACAGGCAGGAAGAGGCCATTTACAAGGGACAAACTTGTAATATGAACATGACAGAGACATCTCATTGAGAGCCGGGGGCTTTCGTCATGTCAACGGAAACTGTTTTGTATTTCTATAGCACCCTTCTTTATAGAGCTCAAAGCAGTCAGACACGATCTTTCTGTACCTTGCAAAAGACCTGAAAACTAATGCTGAATTTTAACGTTAGACCTCCCCAGTCATTATTACCAAGAATGTTGTCTGCAAATCATTATGTAAATGTCCATTAGATATTACACACCCCAAAATTCCAAAGTGTGGACTAGATATGACCTTATCTTCAGTGGGATGATGATGCAATAGAGAAGGTAAGGCAAAAAATATGCAATCAATGAAACTATAAAGAGATACAGAGGCGTGTTAGGATATTCCACTTTATTCGCTTTTCTTTCAAAAGTTGCTCTTTTTATTTTCAGCCTAGGTATCATTGCATCGAAACACAAAAATAATTGACAATTTTAAGAGCACATATAAGACTCTTCAAATTCCTACTACATCTCCCAAGTTGTCAAAGAAATATTAAGTTATGAATTTATTCAGGATAACATTGAAATTAATTTTGGTTTATAGTCCAGTAACTATCTGTATTTATTTCAGAAAAAATCCCAGAGGCTGTCAGCTATTGTTTGGCTCTCAAAAGACACTGGTATTGGGTAAAAACTGTTACAAAGAACAATAAAAGAAGGGAGATGATTTGAGTGACTTTTATTTAATTTTTCTGTCTTCCTTTTTAAAAAACATTTAACTTGCCTTTTAATTTAAAATAAAAGTAGTAGGCATACATGAAGGACAGAACTCGAAAGGGAGAAGGGATGGGCAATGAAGAATAGAACTCTGTCATATCTCAGCCAATAACTGTTTTCATATTTTTTGTATTTTTCTTATGTGCATGTGTATGTATATACATATATTTATATCAGTATGTGTGTGTGTGTGTGTGTGTGTGTGTATATATATATATATATATATATATATATATATACACACATATATATATACATATACAAACATGTGCATATTATTTTTCCACAAATGGAGGATATTTTAAACATTCTTCTGCACCTTATTTTTTTTCCTTAAACCATTTATCTTGGAAAACTTCCAATACCATCTCATATAGATCATAGTGACAAAGTAATCCTTTATATGGAAGCACTATAATTTATATAAGTCACCCCCAATTATGGGCACTTGGGTTCTTTCCCATCTTTTGTTTTATAAATAATGCCAAAAGGAAGCTTTTCATCTGTAGGACTTTTCACATTTATTTGAGTATATGGATAGCACACATATGTACATTTGGATTTGCTGGGTCAAATGTCTCTCCTAAAGGATTGTACCAGTTTACATTCCCACCGTGAGTGTACGAACCAAACAATTTTCTCCACATTTTGGCCAACACTATATATTTTCAAACCTTTCGAGTTTTCTTAAAAAAACAAAAAAAAGGTTGAAAATAAATTTTTCTGCTCTTTTAATTTGCCTTTTAATGGTATGAAGGTGATTGAACAACTTGCCATGTATTTATAAGCAAATAATATTTATTTTTCTTTGAAATGTCTGTTCACATCCTTTATTCTTTTTTTTTTCTGTTGGGGTTCTAAGTTTCTTATTAATTGGCAAAAACCTTTAAATAGAAGGCAGATTAAAGCACTGTAGATGACATCTTGCATTATTTTATTCTTTTGACTTCCCTGCTATTTTTGGCAGGAATTGATTGTTTTCTAATTTATGTATTCACATTTATAAATTGTTTCTTTATGGCATCTGGGTTTTTCTCTGCTTAACTCACTGATACTCTAAGATTATTTTAAAAATTTTGTCCCTTCTCTTCTAGTCTGTGCATGTGTTTCTGTTCTACATTTAAATCTTTGATCTATGTACCAGTTATTTTGTTGGAAGGACTGAGGTGGACTTTACACTTTACTTTATCAAACTTGTCTTCTTTTTCTAAACCTTTAGCTGTTTGGCCAGATACTATATATTTGGTGGTCCATGTGTTCTATGCTGTTTTGAAATGCTAGCTTTGTTAAAACTGTAATTTTCATATGCATTGGAAGCAGTTTCAGGGTTTTCCATTCTTGTTTTGATCTGTTTACTCATGCACATGTTCTAAACTTTAATTAATTAATAGTGCTTATGCACTATTAATACCTGCTTTCATATCAAGTGGGCTAGTCTTGCCTTATTACTCTTTTTGTGGAATATTTTTTTATAATTCTCACAGTTTGTTTTTCCTTATGAACTTGCATATCATAATATCATCTATATATACACAGAGAGAGATAAAGTGTTGCATAACTGCTGAACTACCTTATTGCATCTCAGAGGTTTGCAGAGAATGCTTTTGATTTTTTCCAGTTTTATAATCATATCTGCAAGTAAATAAATCTGTGCTTTTTTCTTCCCAATTTGTATTCCATCTTTCTTTCCTTCATCTGACTGAATGGTCTAGTAATTTACAAGTTATGATAAGTCATAACAGTGACAGCAAGCAGCCTTATCTTATACCTGACTTTAACAGGAATTTTTCTAAGGCCTTCATATTAATGAAGACGTTTGTTTTTAAAATACTTATTTTTTCAAAGTAAAAGTATCAGTCCTAATGTATCACACATTTGTAGTCAGAATAGACCTTGAATTTTGTCAGATTCATTTTGGTACACATGGACCACATGGTTTTCATCCTTTGTGATTTATTATCATGGTGAGAGGAATTAACAGATACTGAGCCTTTCCTACATTTTTTGGAATTAGTCCATTTTGAAACCTTTAATAATTTTGGGATTCAGCAATATGACAAGGCACTGATTCCTCAGCAATGGGAGTTGAAAGGCTAGATGGGGAACTGATTCCTAAGGTCTGGAGCTCCAGAACTGACAAGTTTGACTGCTTTCCCCAGCGCTGGGGGGATCATTTATTCCCCCAGGCTCTGGACAATCACTGAGGTGGGTACCAGGGACCTGGAATTAAACTAGATACACACAGACCCTGACCTCATGAGACTACAGATCACCATCCCTCTTGCTTTCCTCATTAACAAAGGCATGTTTACTTTTTCCCCTTCTTTCCTTCTCTAAGATTATATCTATTTACATTGGACACTTTTAAACAACTAAAATTAATTACACTAAATATCACAGAAAAGGGTGTGTATTTCCCCACACACATTTTGAACCAATTTATTTGAGAACTTTGGGAGTTTTATCAATGTCTATTTGGGGACAGAAGACAAAATTTTTTGAATTTAAACACAATGGAATGGAATTGTTGGAGTGAGGAGAGTGATGAATTAAAACTATTTAATTCAATGGAATGAGTGCAAAGTGTAAACAGAGATTTTATTTGCACATTCCTATTGCTCCCAAATGTTGGATTGTGTCTTCCTTTAATGTCTCAGTTGGAACTGTCCTTTGAATATTAAATTTATACCACTGAGCCCAAGAAATTTCAAGAAACACTGTGGGAACACTAATTAGTCCAAGTAATCACCTTGCTTGAATATAACGCAAGCAAAATGTTGAGAAAATCTAGAGAATGAGTAAAATAAAATTGGAAAATCATGACATTTCTAATTGCTTTTAAGTGATCAATAATAGAATTACAATGCTGCCACACTTTTATTCTTTAACAAAGCATATGTTAAATTCAGAATTTTTGCTTTTAAATGACTTGTTTAAACTTTGAGAATTTAACAAGTATATAGAATTCTGTAATATCAGATATATGTATAGGCAGGTGCCCCTTTGTCATAATTATGTTAATTTTTTAAGGTAAAAGAAAACATTCACTGTTGGACATTGTCATGATAGATTCATATCAGATACCATGTGCTGCCCTGCTTTCTCTGTCTCCTGTAGGGTCATTTTAGACAAGTTAAGGAAGCTCTGGGGGTTCCCTTACCTGGGTTTTCTGAAGAAACCTTATATCAAGAGGCTTTCACCGAAGACTGACCTGGAAATGATCACTTATATTTCCCCACGGCATTCTAAGGCCTAAATGTCAGAATTGAACTGGCCTGTACTTTTATGGAAATATCAGTAAGATATGACATTTTGCTCACTTCTGTTTCTTTTTTCATCCATTTGCATGAACTTGGCCCTCCATCAGTAGAGCAGTTATCAATTTTAACAGTAAATGTGTGACATTGATGATGAGCTGAATTCAAAGTAGAAAAAACACTTAGGGCAACAAGTCAGAAGCAACAGACATTATATAGCAATCTTGGTGCTGCCAGTGGACAATAAAGGACATTGATTCTGAGATTTAAGAAATTAGATGGTGGGTATAACTGATCCTTTATCAATTTAAACCTCTAAAGTTTTTCCTTTTTCTGTGAAATATGAATGCCATTTCCTGACCTAGTATCTAAATGTAATGCAATTATTTACATCAATCATTCTTGTAGCATTTCCCTCCCCCAAAACACAACAGGAATTTAGGTCTTGTTTATCTATTACTTTATTATCTATTTCCCACAAATGGATATTATCAAGGAGATGAGATAATAAGCTTTCAAATGGCTCAGCTAGATTGTTCAATGTATTTTTAAATTGATTAATTTTGTTATGCCTTTAGTGAGTATGAGTGGATAAAATGGGCCTTTTCCTTTGGACAAAGGTGTCATTCTTACCACTTAACTTGGGGTAGAAGAACTCCAGTATCCCCAGAGCTTTATCAGAAATCTATGGCTTCCTCAATTAGCAGGCCCATTTCTTCACTAGTCCCACTTCTCTGGGAGGAAAAATAAAAATAAATTAGTACTCCCACATCCCGCAGACTGTATTACATCCTAGGGTTACAACAGGGAACACGCTTGCAACTACTATGGAATTTATCATGAGTGATGTTGGAAATGAAGAAGTACCTGTAAGAGAATAAACACTCACTCAGTTGTGGAGTAGAAAAGAATTTATTTATTATCTTGCAAGAACAGACGCACAGCCAGAAAAGACGCACAGCCAGAAAAGTGTCAGGCACACCCAACAACAGAACACAGCAAAGTTTTATATTCTAGGCCTAAAATGCAAGTCCCTCCCCTGTTTCTCCATTGGCTGGATACTCCAGAGGGTGCAGTCTATCCGAGAGAGCTAACTAGCCCACCTTTGGGATTTTAAATTGTACAGCCTATCAGAGAGAGTTAACTAGTTTAAATTTTTCACTGAGAGTCCCCGTCTTTGACCATACCACCACATCCTTCTACATTCCAGTAACCCTGGTTATCTCCCATATAAGGAACTGGTGCTGATTCTAGACTTACATCATGGTGCTCTCTCTTTCTTTCCTTCCCTTTACCGTGGGGCCAGTTTAAGCCAGTTCTGCCACCACTTTCCCTATTCCATGTGGCCTTTATGTGAAAGCTAAACTTAACCCTTTCTTACAAGTGAGAGGGACAGCATTGAGGAGAAAGCCATACCAATCCATAATCAATAATAATGTGGGGACATGTGGTTCAGGAGAATGCTTTCAATGCAACACTGTTTTTTTTTAAGCCCAGAGAACATTCATCCTTTGCAATTAATATGAAAAAATAGGACAAAAATAGAATAAAATTCCAATTATAGTTTTAGTCTCAGCTTAGTAATTCGGAAAATCAGCAGAAAATAAACATAGTAAAGCAGCATATTGTCATGAGGTGTACAGAGTTTATTTAGCCTTTTTTTCTCTTAATTATTCAACAATTTATCATCTGATCATTCTTTCCTGCATATTCATTCATTATTTACTGAGACAAGGAACATGATCAAATACTAGGAATTGAGGAAAGAGAAAAGCATCATCCTGAAGTGTCTAGAACAAGAAGGAAGGTGATGAATTAATTCAGCGGAATGAGTGAAAACTGTAAACAGGTAGAAAATGCTATGAGAGCAAGAGGAAGGCTCAAATAACCTGTGCAAGGAAGGAGGTTGTGGAATGTGTCCCATTTCGCATGTTTGTACATCATGGCCTTGTTTCAGCCACCACCACCCACAGGTGGCATCACTGTATGACAATAATGAAATTGATGTTTGGTGGAGTTGAGGGAGTTGACCAAATGCACACATCTGGCCCTCCTTCTATTACATTACATCGCAATGATTTTTTAACAAGCATTCATTGTGTACATTTTTATGCAATGTCTATAATTCATCCTGTAAATGGATATTATGTCTTATGAAGTACATTATGGCAGTCTCCATTGGGCATTCTTTGGTCCAAAATTTAATGGATGAGGTTAAAAAGGATTTGATAACACAGGGTAATTGCACAGAGCGACAAACCCTGGTTGGCAATACGTTGTCATTTCATGCAAAAATCAAAAGTCTAGATGTCTGCGTTCAAGAGTATCAGATAACTCCTTAGCAACTTAAATGACCACAGTCTGAAAAAGAAACAAAGGGTGATATTCCTGAATTGGCAGACCAATCTTTCTTTTCTTTCTCTTCTTCATTCCATGATAAATAAATCCTAGACAATCATGGAGTTAACCAATTTTAGTGTGAATCAGATAAAAGTACATATAAAATTTGCCCTCATGATGTTTATTCTCTGTTCAATACTGATTAGGCCTGATTGCAAAGGTCTAGTTTAGCCCCTGAAATACTACAGGATTGTCTTAAATTAAAAATTAAAATGCTCTTTGCATTCATGTGAAAACAAGGAAATAAAAGTCGGGAAACATCTCTAAGGGATATTGTTATGCGTTATTAAAGTTTTACCAGGCAATTGTTTGCTTTATGTAACTCAGTCTCAGCTTTTTAAGGATAATTTTTAGGAGAAATTGCAGTAATTTTTTACCTCCTAAAAGTTCCCTTTATCAAAGTACACTGGTTTGTGTCATAAAAATTTTATTTGAAAATAGTTGAAAGAATATGAAGTGGGAAAAATGGCCCCAAGCTTTGCCCCAGTGTTCCTAAATGCTTTTTTACTTGGTTATCTGAAACCTATTTTCAAGACCAGCTAAATTTTTGATAAATTCCTCCAAGGTTCTTCTCTCCCTTGTCATGCTTCTGATTTAGCACCAAATTGAGAGAGAGTCAAAGAGAAGTGAGCATTCATGGGCATTGACACAAGATGGGTAGGTCTTTGGAAATTTCCCTCCCCTTCCAGCTACTGAGCTATTGCCACTTTTCCCAGCTGCTCCCACTTTTCTAGGCTTTGGCCCTGAACAGTGCTAACTTCTTCCAGTGGTTAGGCAAGAATCATCAAGTCTAGAAATCAAGAGCATCATCTCAACTGTCACTTGGGATATTTTCCTAAACTATGGACTTGAATGAATCAGCTTGATTTTGAAACCTACAAGGTGGAATTGAAAATTTTCCCTCTGAAAGGTATCCCAACTCATTTGAATTGGATTTAATAACAAATCAAATGAAGAGAAATATTCTACTCTGTAACAATACTTTGCTGTCAGCAGTCTTAAGCCTCAAGGGGAGGGAAATTTCCAATTAAACAGATGCCTATAATTATCATTTTCAGTGAAGACAGGAATATTTCAGTCTCTTTTTTTGAGGTGTTCTCTGCAGTAAGCAAGTTAGAGAGCAGCTCCAGCTGGTGATGGCTTATCCATCTTGAAGTTTCTTCATGTTCAATGGGCTGAGTCTTCGATGACTGTGTAGGCTTTGAGATGCATATTATTTATCTAATACATGGATTGTACCCCCAAAATTGGAAATTCTGTGAAATACAAGAAGACTTCAAATGAATGGAAGGAGGTTTTAAATTTCATACTTTATTGTGTTAAGAGAGAGCTTATTTAAAGGAATCCATAAATAGAATCCTATGATATTTGTCCTGTGTGTCTGGCTTCTTTCAATTGGCATAATATTTTCAGGATCCCATCTGTGTTGCAGCATGTATCAAAACTTCATTCCTTTTATGGTTGAAGAATATTCCATAGTATGGATGGAGCACATCTGTTTATCTGTTCATCTGCTGATGGACGTGTGGGTTGTTTCCACCTTTTGGCTTTTGTGAACAGAAATGTTATGGAGGCATGCAGAATAACTGATAAATGGGCACAATGTTTCCTTTTGGGGAGATGAAAAAGTTCTGGAACTAGATAATGGTGATGGTTGCAAAATACTGTAATGGATTTAATGCCACTGAATTGTACATTTAAAAATGGCTACAGTGGCAAATTTTGTTACATGTATTTTACCACAATAAAACAAGATTGCACCAAAAAAAAAAAAATAGATGACATAATGTTAAAAAAAAAGCATATAGTTTTGAAAATCATTTGATGATTTCATCTTCAAGTGAGGTCAGCTTTGGGCACTGGCAGTATTTCAAATAGGACAAAGCTTCATTAAGACCTTCAGTGGAGCTATCCAGAAAGCGATTTGGATTTGTCTCCCTGATCCTCTTCCAGCTCCCCATTGCTTCTTTCTCATAGTGTTTGATAATTCAAAGGGCTCCTGGTTGGGTTTTAACATCTATTATAATCCCGATGGTTGCTTTTTAGAAAAAGAAAAAAGGATTAAAAAAAAAAAAAAAAAGGGCCCTCCTCAGAGATCTAATGGGTTATTGAAATGCTAAGAGACAAAGCAACCAGGGCCATTAAGGAAAGGTCCACAGGGCAGAGAGATCAGCTTTTCTTCGGGATTTGCATATGCGCCTCAGGGCCTGAGCTTGGGCCTGAGCTCTGCCCTTCCCCTTTCTATTTTCACCAGAACTCCAAAAATCCTCCGCTTTTATTTTGGAGTTTTTCGTGTTGTTTTTTTCTATGCCTGTCTCCTCTCTGCTGGGCTGGCTGCTCTCAGATTCTCTGGTGTCTGGTCTCAGTCTATCTATGGTTGGAGTTTGGATCAGTAGAATGAGTTTCCAATAAGGGCTGCCACTGCAGTTCTCCCTTCTCCTTCCCGGAGCTGACAGCCCCTCCTCCCACGGGACTGAGCCTGGCAGGGAGGGGTGCGGGTCCCCTGGCCACAAAAACTTACAGATTTCGCTGATCTCAGCAGTTCCACGTTTTCATGAGTGTTGTATGAAGTATGCCCAAAGTCAGATTGCTCTGTGGTGTCCAGTCCACGCAATTCCTGGCTTTCTACCTACTTTCCTGGAGGAGTAACTAAAACATACAGCTCACCAGTCTGCCATCTTGCCCCGCCTCCTATCCCGATGGTTGCTTTTTGGCTTTCCTCCTTCTGGAGCTTATGACTGGTCAAGGGTCCTTTCAATTTTCTTCCACTGCTATGAGTCCCACGTCATCTCTTCTTCTTCCCCAAAGAATCACAAGCTCCTGTGGTCTTGTCCTGATCACTCAGGACCTCGCCCAGGCCCTGGTGTACAGAAGGCACCCCGAAGTTTGTTGAGTTAATGAAGAGTTCAAAGTCAACAAATAGGTTGGCCGATAGCATAGCGTGAAGAAGTATATCTCATCTTAAATAGGTACTTTATGCCAATCAGTGAACCAACTGGAATTCGGAGCATTAGTTTGCATCCTTTTGCAGTGGATGAAGTTTGCATATGCAGTAAATAAACAGGAGAGCATCTTTACTTCATCAACGGGTCCTCCTTCAAGGGTGTGTGATGGGTTGGCCTACAAGACCCGGTGTTCAGAAGCTCCCATATTTGGTGGAATGCTTTGCTGTTGTGGTCTTTAAATGCTTAATGATCTTTGAACAAGGGGCTCTGTGTGCTCATTTTACACTGGGTCATGCAAATTGTCTAGCTGTCCCTATTCCTCACCAATATAAAAATTTTTTGCCAGTAACCTGGATTCTAATTTCTTTTTCCAAACTGAAAGACAAGACCTAAACCAGAAGGAGAGATTGACTTTGGGACTGATTTTTTTTTTTAATTATCTACAGATCAGGTTGCAGAATGTGAGTATAGATTCAGGACTACCTATATTTTATGACTTAATATCATTTGTCATTCAAGGATCCAAAGATACATTTTAAAACTAAAATGCTCAATGTGAAACAACTCTTTTCCACTAGCACTGAAAAGGACGTGAAAGGATCCAGCCTACTGCCCCCCTACAGGACCAACAAAGAGAGTATCTGTGCAAATATTGCATTTGCTATTTCACAATAGAAATTATACAGCTCAGACCAAGAATAGAGTTGAGATTTAATCACCCATATCTAAACCCAATTGCTTGCTGCAATTTAAACTGCTTTGCTCTGCATTCAAACTTCATGGATAACAGAATTCTCATAATAATCCGATATCTCAAGGTAGTAAGTCATGCTTGTATAGAATATATAATATGTATTTGAGATGCACTTAGCATATGTAAATTATAGTATATAATATATTTTATTATTTCTTAATGCAGACTGTATGTTATTTTATTTTTAAGCTGAAGAGCAAATACAGTTGTTTCAATTTATCTTAGAAATGACAATACATACATTTTAAATAAAAGAACAAAAAAGTACAAATGTGTTAGGCCTAATTTCATTGTGCTGATCCTTTAAACTTCTATGACCTCTGCTGGAATTTTGAAACGTGCTGCTCAGAAAGTATTATCAAAATCCCCCATTACCTCAAGAGCCAGAATGGAAGTCTGATCACTGATCATCATTTGACTGTCCCTATATTTTTACTGTATGTTTCTTTTCCTTGCTTTGTTACAAATAACCAATGGTAAATTCAAGTGTAGAATGATATATTCTAAAGCAATTAAATTCAATTTAATCTAAAGCAAATCTTTGATTGATGCATTCATTGTGATGTTCACTTTCTTTTATTTTGGTTGATTGTGATAGACAGGTTTGTTTGGAGAGAGAGATAAATATTTGTGTTTTTGTAGCAACAGCAGACCGTATGAGTTCCTTTAAGTATCTGTTTATTTCAATCCGCATAAACAGAAAGTTGTAATTCTTAACATAAATGTAATCCACAGCCTGACTCAAGCTTTGAGTCTTGAGGCATTATCTCCTTTGTTTTTTCTTTCTTTTCCCTAAAAAAAGAAAAAGACTGCTTATTGGATGGGTTGTTTAGATATATTTAAAGCAATATGTTGGGTTTTTATTTCCCAGTGGCAGGTACTTTGTCCAGCTGTCTATATGAAGTGTGTTTCAGTTCAGGAAAGTCCATCATTCACACTCTCAGCCTATTTTGGCTTAACAGAATGGAAGACCAAGGCTGATAAACCCCTAATTGTAAGAGAGATTCCTTTAAGATTGATTTTTCACACTATACTTTATATTCTATGGTCTCCATGACAAAAATCAAAGTCTCTTGTCTCTCTTCTTTGTGGGGTCTATTTCTAAAACACTGTGACTGTCTCTAGATAATGACATAAAAATTTGGCTGAAACGATCTACTGTGAAGTTTTCTGTTACGTGAAGACTACATCAGAGTTCTATTGTATCAGTAAAATTTAGGAGAGCCTTAACCTGCAGTGAACTGAGCATTATATAGGAAGCTAATGGTGGTGTTTTTTCTATGAATATGATAAAGCATCACCAGGAATTGAGGCATTCAGATTTTGTGTCTCCATTTGGTAGAAACTGGGCTGAACCCTGCATTATAAAGCACTGATTGCTCTATTTATTTTGTCTGTGTTTTTTAAATCATAGAATAAATGCATGTGACAGAGGTAAGTGGGGAATTGGTTTACAAACATAACATCTGGGACTTAAGTCAGAATCATTTGTTGTTCCCCAAAGATATCATGTTTGTTTATTCCCATACACCTCTGTTTTCACATCGGATGGTCCATTTGCTGGGACTAGAGCTTCTCAAACTTGAGTGTGTATCAGAATCATCTGGAGCAGGACTAATGAAAATGCAAATTCCTGGGACCCATCCCTGGAGTTTCTGATTCAGTGGGTCTGGACAGGACCTGCAAAACTGTGTCTCTGGGGAGAAGCAGGTGCAGCTGATGCATGGCGAGGACTACTCCAAGTTGCATCACATTTGCAACACTCGCCTGGCTTCTAACCGTCTCCCAAGTACCTTTCAAAATGAGATTAAGTGACTCCTTCAGGGAATGTCCCACAATTCTGCTTCGTTCCCTAAATTTAGTTCCCCTTGCACCTTTTCCATATCTCAGGCATCAGGCATCTTTGGACGTCAATATTCTACACTCATTAATTCACATGTTAGATTTCACCTAGCAGAGTTTATTTGTTTGTTTGCTCACTGTGACTCTTGTTCTTTGTTTCTCCAATACTTGGTATTTCTTGTTGATCAGATCATCTCTATAAATGAGGGTCATGATTAACCATTATTGGTGGCTGGAATGTATTGGTGAGGAAAAGTGAAGAAATATATGGCCCTGGCAGTGAGGCCTGAATCTCATTATGACACCCATTCAGAGTCATCACCCATAGTTGGGTGGGTAACATCTGCATGGAAACACTCAATCAAAGAATTACAATCTAATAAACACCAATAAGTCTGCCCAGACAAGATTACATCAAAGATAATGGTGTTTTGGGGTACACAATACATTCAAACCAGCACAGACTCCTAATAAGTTTAAACGCTTTGTTTAACCTTTGTTCTTTTTTAAGGCACTGCATTTGCTTTCTGAATTGCCTTCAAATTTTTACTTTTTTCCTATTTGAGTATTTTAAATGTGCTTCTGTTCACTGAGATTTAGGAGTAATTGATAAATGATCTAAATTTTTCTATGATATATGTTATAATTATCAAGTTTTTTTGCTTTTTACTTATTTTATAATCAGAATTTTTTATGCATATATTGACCTTATCAACACAAGTTCAGATAAAGGTTCACTTATACCTTCTTTTAATTTTTTTTTACAATTACCTTTCTTCCATAAAATCTTTATTTCTGTGTTTTGTATAAAGTGGTTATCTATTTTTTTCCCTTTCCCTCAATGATTTGTAATGTTACCTTTATGTTTTAAATGTACACAAACATGTATACACATACACACTCACAGACACCTGGTGCTCACTGCTGGGCATATTATTTTCATAAATGAGCTATAAATGACAGTTGATTTAAAAAAGAAAGGAAAGTTAAAAAAAAAGAAAGAAAAACAAGGAAAAAATATGTAGTGCCCCCTTGAGGAGCCTGTGGAGAATGCAGGGGTATTGGCCTACCCCACCTCGATGGTTGCTAACATGACCACAGACATAGGGGACTGGTGGTTTGATGGGTTGAGCCCTCTACCATAGGTTTTACCCTTGGGAAGATGGTTGCTGCAAAGGAGAGGCTAGGCCTCCCTATGGTTGTGCCTAAGAGCCTCCTCCTGAATGCCTCTTTGTTGCTCAGATGTGGCCCTCTCTCTCTGGCTAAGCCAACTTGAAAGGTGAAATCACTGCCCTCCCCCCCTACGTGGGATCAGACACCCAGGGGAGTGAATCTCCCTGGCAACGTGGAATATGACTCCCGGGGAGGAATGTAGACGTGGCATCGTGGGACAGAGAACATCTTCTTGACCAAAAGGGGGATGTGAAAGGAAATGAAATAAGCTTCAGTGGCAGAGAGATTTCAAAAGGAGCCAAGAGGTCACTCTGGTGGGCACTCTTATGCACACTTTAGACAACTCTTTTTAGGTTCTAAAGAATTGGGTAGCTGGTGGTAGATACCTGAAACTATCAAACTACAACCCAGAACCCATGAATCTTGAAGACAATTGCATAAAAATGTAGCTTATGAGGGGTGACAATGGGATTGGGAAAGCCATAAGGACCACACTCCACTTTGTCTAGTTTATGGATGGATGAGTAGAAAAGTAGGGGAAGGAAACAAACAAACAGACAAAGGTACCCAGTGTTCTTTTTTACTTCCATTGCTCTTTTTCACTTTAATTCTTATTCTTGTTATTTTTGTGTGTGTGCTAATGAAGGTGTCAGGGATTGATTTAGGTGATGAATGTACAACTATGTAATGGTACTGTGAATAATCGAATGTATGATTTGTTTTGTATGACTGTGTGGTATGTGAATATATCTCAATAAAATGAAGATTAAAAAATGAGCTATATATGAAGTTAAGGCTATTTACATTCTTCTAAAATTTATTCTACATTTGCATTGATTTATAAGCACATTAACAACAATCATTTGGATTTAACTCAGATTAACAGATTTTCCTCTGCTCAGGCCAAGACTGAGTTTGTGCAGAGCAGGAGATGGAGCTGCTGTAAGACTGAAAAACACTCCAGGAGCAGAAGCAGACATAGATTTATTGGGACTTACAAACAGGAGGGATTCTCCGGTAGCGGCCTCTCCAGAGGGATAGTGCTCAGTGAAGGGAGGGGTACAAGGGCAATACATGATTTTAGAACAAAGACATTCCATACAGTATAAAGACATCAGGCCTCTAGCATAAGCATTAAAGGGGCTTAAGACCTGATGTTTTACTAAGATCAATGTTTAAGACTAACATACTGTCAGTGCCATTTTACATCAGTGATTACATTCCTCCCCCTCCAGGGAGATTGTTTACTTTCTTGTCCATTGTCTTTGGCTAAAGCAGGCTGTTAGGTGCATTTAGAAGGGGGTCTGGGTCCTGGGCCACCACAGATTCTTTTCCAAATTAATGTCTTGGTACTTGAAACCACATCTTTAAATACATTTTGTGGGGAGAACACAGATGGCATGTTCTGTTCACCTCTGCTTGTAGGATCATATTCTGTGATCACATCTCTCATGACAAACCACCAGGCTCTGTGGAATCCTGGGTTATGAATTGCTTTCTCTGGATTTTGGAGTCATTTTTCCTTTGTTCAGAGTTGGGAGGTACACAGCTGAAGCTGACAGCCTCATGCCTGGCCGAGGTGTTCTCTGTAATTTTATTTGGCCCTGGGCAAGTCCTTTTGATGTGAGTGTCAGGATTTTCTAAAGTTCAGTGAACTTTTTCTTCTTTATTTGCTTCTCTGGCTTCTGGTTTGGAGTTTCTCATTACACTAAGTTGGAAACTCTGAGTCTATTATCTACTTATTTTCTTTCTTCTTTTCTTCCTTTGCTCTCTTCCATTTTCCTACTTCCTTGATTTTACGTAAATTTCTCATGTTTGTTTTTTTTATTTCAATAATTTGGTTTTCTTTAATACCCAACCTGTCATTATTGTCTCCATTGCTGTTTTTAGTTCAGTTTATGTTTTTTTATTTTTTGCTTCAGCCATTAATTCCTGATCTTCATGGCTTGCTTTTCTAGTTTAATGGCTGAATTTTCCTCTTGAATTGTGAGTATGAATGGATCAGAAATCTTCAAACAGTTTCTCTGGCTTCTTCTAATAAGTTCTGGTATACAGATACCACCCCTGAAGTGAGACAAGTTACCCTGTTTCCTTATTTATTTGGTTCATAATGTAATATCATTTTCATGAGCATGTTTCCTTCCTGTGGCTATAATATATATCATCAGATGAATATGTTAGTTAGCCAATTGCATATTAGAAAATATATTTAGGTAGCTCTAATTGTAAGTTTTATAAACAGTATGACAGTAACTGTCCCGGCCGGCGGGATGATCAATGGAGGCTCCAGCTCCTGTGAGGGAAGAATGGTATGGGACAAGAGACGCGATGAACGACAGCAAAACAGGTTTCTGATCAAGAAGCAAAATTTTATTGAAGAGGCAGGGTATATATACTCTAAGGGCGGAGGGAGTGGCTAGTAAGGACGGGTGGCGATCTAGGATTGGCTGCTGCTGTTGCTAGGGTGGAAGGCAGATGTAGGGGGATTGGCGGTTGCTGTTGCTGGGGGTCTGGGATTGGTGGTAACTGTTGCTGGGGTGGATGGCCAATGGGCGGCTACTGTTTAGGCCCCAACTAGCTACTGCTTAGGCGGGAACTACTGTTACTTCCTTGAAGAAGGCTAATTATAGCTTAGGCTGTTCTTGCATCAGCCCTGGCGGCCATGTTGCATGTCACCGGTATCGCTGAAGGTGAATATTATATATGCTACCTTAATTGTCCTCTACAAGTAACTATCCTATTCATAAATCTCTTACTACATTTCTGACAATTCCTTTAGGAAATATTCCTAAAACTGGGGTTAGTTGGTCAAAAGTTATGAAGCTTGTAAAGATGCAATACCAATTGCCAAATTGCCTTCTAGGAAAAGTGTAAAACTTTTACAGTTTTACTATGAGTGTATGAGATGCAAATTTATTAAGTTAAAGTGCTTTGTGTCCTTTGTCCATTATTCTGTTCTGTTATTACATATTTCCCACTTACTGATTTATGAGTATACCTATAAGATTGAACTACTGACCCTGTATGATGTGTGTCCTGGGAAAAGGCCCACAGCTATCCTTTGGTGTATGTAATACCTGTCTGCTTTGGTAATATTACAGTCTAAAAATTATTTGGTTCATATTGAGTTAAGTTTTTTTTTTGATGTGTGGTATGTTTTTTGTTATATTGAGGGTGGGTTAGAAATTAGAGCCATCTATAGTCACCTATAGTTGAAAACAATGTTTCCCAACTGTGTGTTGCTAGGACTAGTCAACAGATCCAGTAAGTGTGGGAAACACTCATCTTGAAATCTTCCTTTCTTGGAGGGCACACTGACATTAAAGCCTTGGCATCTCTTGGAAAAGAAGGCTATTGTAAATATTTTTAACCCAGCAAAGTCCAAACAATTGTACACTTGTGTGTGTGTGTTTTGGAATGTGTGTAAGATGTCTATTAATATCATGAAGATTATCAGTATGCATGGAACATTTGGAGAAATGCTTTTCTAAATAGTAGTCACTCAATATCCTTAAATGTTCCCTCATATTTCACTGAAATATTTTTAAAATCAAAGTGTATATATATATGGAGAGAGAGAACACATGCCCACACATAATAGATATTTTTGTTCGAATAGCAAAAGCATTCAACCAGTTCAGAACATATTATTTTTTTTAGTTTTTTATTTTTTTAATTTATTATTTTATTTTATTTTATTTTGAAATAAATTCACAGTTATAGGAACAGTTGCAAAAACAATACTAACCCCATACAAAGAATTCCATCATACCCAGACCCCCCTCCCCCAATAGCTCAATCCACCAACCTTAACATGCTGTCACATCACTATTTCTTTCCCTCCCTCCCTCCCTATCATCCATAATCTATTGCTGTCTTCTGAACATATGAGAGCTAGCTGCACACATCCTTGAACATACACTATAATTCACGTATACACTTCCCATGAACAAGAACATTCTTTTATGCAATCCCATTAAGTGCAGCTAAGAAGTACAAGAGATTCAACAATGATACAAAGCTTACATTCTATATTTCCTTTACCTGTGTCTCAACTGTGTCCCTTTGAGCCACCTGTCCTCTATCCTCTAATTCCATCCAAGTTCATCCTTGGCATTCAATCATCTATTTAGAGTTTTTTTTTTTTTTTTTTTTTTTTAGTTGTGGGAACATATATACAGCCTAAATCTTCCCATTCCACCCCTTCCCTAGCCTTACATTAGTGGGATTAATCACCTTTAGAATGTTGTAATGCTCTTTCCCACCATCCATTACTAGAAATTTCCCTTCACCTCAAAGAGCAACTCCACCCTCATTTCTTAACTCCCCATTGCCCCTTCCCATTTCTCCTAACCCAAACTCTACATTTCATATCTATGGTTATATTCTCTGATAATTTCTTTGTGTTTGCTGTGGAGGTTAAAATTAACCTCTTAAATCCATATCAATCTTGTTTTTCTTTGATACCACCTTCACTTCAATAGGACACATAAACTATGATCCTACACTCCTCCACTCCCCTACCTTTATGTAGTTGTCTAAAATTACATATTTTACATTAAGTTCAAAACCACTGATTTGTCATTAGAGTTTGTGTAATTTATATCATGTAGAAAGTAAATAGTGGAGTTACAGTTTAAAAATTATTGACTTCTATTTGTATTCCATTGTGGTTGGAGAATGCGCTTTGAGTATATTCAATTTTTTTTTAATTTCTTGAGGCTTGTTTTATGTCCCAGCTTATGGTCCCTGCTGGAGAAAGATCCGTGATCACTAGAGGAAAATGAGTGTCCTGGTGATTTGGGATGTAAGGTACTATGTATGTCTGTTAAAATTCTCTATATCTCTTTCTCCTTTCTGTTGTTTCTCTGTTGGTAGGGCTTCCTTTAGTATCTGAAGTAGGGCAGGTCTTTCATCATCAAAGTCTCTCAGCATTTGTTTGTCTGTGAAAAATTTAAGCTCTCCCTCAAATTTGAAGGAGAGTTTTGCTGGATAAAGTATTCTTGATTGGAAATTTTTCTCTCTCAGAATTTTAAATATGTCATACCACTGCCTTCTCACTTCCGTGGTGGCCACTGAGTAGTCACAACTTAGTCTTATGTTGTTTCCTTTGTATGTGGTGAATTGCTTTTCTCTTGCTGCTTTCAGAACTTGCTCCTTCTCTTCAGTGTTTGACAGTCTGATCAGACTATGTCTCGGAGTGGGTTTGTTTGGATTTATTCTATTCAGAGTTTGCTGGACATTTATGTTTTGTGTATTTATATTGTGTAGAAGGTTGGGGAAGTTTTCCCCAACAATTTCTTTGAATACTCTTTCTAGACCTTTACCCTTCTCTTCCCCTTCTGGGACACCGATGAGTCTTAAGTTTGGACGTTTTATTTTACCTATCATATCCCTGAGATCCATTTCGAATTTTTCAATTTTTTTCTCCATTCTTTCTTTTGTTCTTTCATTTTCTGTTCTGTGGGCTTCTAGGACACTGAGATGTTGTTCAGCTTCCTCTAGTCTTATATTGTAAATACCCAGAGTCTTTTTAATTTGGCCAACAGTTTCTTTTATTTCCATAAGATCTTATATTTTTTTATTTACTCTTTCAATGTCTTCTTTATGCTCTTCTAGGGTCTTCTTTATGTAGCTTATATCCTGGGCCATAGTCTTCTTGATGTCCTTTAAATCCTTCGCCATGTTTTCATTCCTTGATTGCATTTCTTTGATTAATTCTGCAAGGAACTTTGTTTCTTCTGATAACTTGATTTGTGTGTTTGGAGTTGGATTCTCCATATTGTCTGGTTTTATCATACGCATTGAGATTTTCTGTTGTTTTTTGCCTCTTGGCATTTGCTCTGGTCGACAGGGTTCTTTCAATTTGTTAAAAAAAAAAAAAAAAAGGAAAAAGAAAAAAACCCTATTTAATTTTTCAGAAACACTGTTTGGTGATGTACACTTTCTCTAACTAACCAGCAGATGGCGTCTATGAGTCACCTATACCTCTCAAGTCAGTTCTCCACCTTGTCCTCGCAGTATGTGGGGTAACAATTCTTGTGGGGTCCAGCCGGAGAACTCAGCCTGGGTGTATTGCTGGAGTTGTCCTCCCTGAATGCGGGGCACTTGTACGGGTGCCCAGGGAGGAAGGACAGCCTCAATATTCAAATTCCCCTGGTTCCCGGAGATTCAAGGCCACTGCAGGAGTCCAAGCCTTCATTTCTTTTCAGCCCCAGACCCTCTCTCTCGCTGTCCTACAAACCATCAGACTTGGCATAGCGTCCCTGGGTTCCCCGGGCTGGTCCCCCCTCCCAGCCGCGATCCTTCAGGACCTCTGCCGAGGGAATGCCGTGCTATGTCACCATCCCTCAAGGGAAGCCCCGGGCAACTGGGCCGTGCAGCGGCGCTCTCAGCCTGATGCAAAGATGGCCGAACAGGGAGTCTCCACACCCCCTCCTCGCACAGTTCCTCCTTCCGAGCTCCGGAACAACTGGCGGGGCTCTGGGCTGTGGGCATGGCCCCCGGCAGGAGTTTATCCAGCCCTCCTGGGAGCGAGCTGCTAGCCGCAGGGTTTAATTTGGCTTGTGGCTCTTCCCTCTGTTCCCCCAGCCCCAGGGATATCTGCAGCAGGCTATCTTCCAGGCCAGACACTGAGAGGCCGGCCAGCCCCCTCTTGCTGTGTTTTACTGCATGGTTCCCACGATTGCACCTGCAGCCACTCCTGGGTTTTTCCCTTTTATTTATTTATGTATTTTTTTTTTTATTAAAAGAGCCTGTTGGTCTCCAGACGCCAAACCCTGGCTTTCCCAGATCGCCATGTGGCTGCGGGTCTTCCAGCCAGCTTACTCACTCGTTTCGGAATGCAGACTCCCAGTTTCACCAAGTATACAGCCCCTGGGAGCTAGCAGATCTCGTCCAGCTGGCGCATCGCTGTAACTGGTATTCTGGGTCACTCTCTGGTCCTTATCTAGTGTTTCTCATGGAGGTGTTCCTTAGCCCTGTCTCACCTAGCCTCCATCTTGGTTTCTCCCACATATTATTTTATATTACCGTATTGCTCTGGTATCTTAACAAGAATGGACCTCATTAATTACCTTCTCAGTTCTTGACTGAAGAGAATGCCTATAAGGAGGATGCATCTTTTTGCCTTCTGCAGTGATGCTGTTTTTGTGTACCTGAAAATTAACTGATAACTAATAATCTGACACCATCATTTTTTAATACTTTTGTTTTAAAAATAAAACTTAAAATGGGAAAAAGTGAAGTCTTTAACTTATCCAGGTGTTATTCATTACCTACCTTATTTTTTAACCTTGAGGCAATTTCTCAGTGATTTTATTGCCAACTTGTCACTAGGGACAGCATCTTGTAGCAGCTCTCACTCTGCTATGCATACAATTACAGCAACAAGCTAAGTGTCAGCAGGTGTGCACAGAAGAGGAGCCCTGATGAACCTAAACTGCTAAACAGAAACTCACAGGGAGAGCTAAGTGTTAACAACAAAAATCTCATTAAGCCCTGACCCTGAGAGTCTGACATTTTAAAAATGCAACAAAGAATGTCTTTTAGGTAAGATAGCAGTAGCTTGTGTTTTTAGGTAACTGCAACCCTTGGGCATCGAATAGCTGGGTACAAAACTCAATGAAAGCAGTTCTCAAAATTTAGTGAGCATCACTGTCACTTGGAAGGTCCAACCGCCAGAGTTGTTGACTCTGTAGGGAGTGCCAGAATTTCAATTTCTAGCAAGTTCCCTGGTGACCCAGGAACCACATTTTGAGAACCTGGGACCACATTTTGAGAACCCCTGAACTAGGCTAACTCAAGTCTCCTCATTGGGATAGGATCTTCTGCAAATGTGTTAAATGTCTTTCCAGTATGAAGTTGGCAGATGATGAACGGAATGGGTCAGAAATCCCCATAGACAGCTATGAATCACGTATCTTAATCACCCATGGTTCTTTAGCTCATAAGTTCTTGCTTATTACAACCTTAAATAATACAGCCAGCTTAATCATTGCTTCTGCATTCTATCTTGCAGAGGAATATTCCACTGTGCTTTTATATAAATCTCTGTTTGAAAAATCCTTTAGCATTTAGACTTGCAAGAGAGTCCTTGCTGTTGAACTACACAGAACACTTACGAGGTGTCATGAGCCCACTTCTCAGTGGAAAACTTCCTTCTAGTGCTTTCTGTGTGCTTAAAACAAAGCGACACATTGCTCTTTCCATTTAAAACTTGATCCACAAATCATTTTCATCTTTACTAATTCCAAAATTATGGGCTTGCCTTTCTTCCCATGAGCTGAACCTGTATCTCTTCTCAGAGTACTTTTATTTTCAGATTTTCTTACAGAAATTATAATGGATGGTTTAGATTTGTTTTTGTTTTTATTTTTTCTTCACAATGTGTGTCCAATTTTGAAGCAGTAAAATCATATGAATGTATTGAATCATTTTTCAAGACATATATATGTCAGTCTTTCTCTCCTTTTACTGATTCCTTTGATTCATTTTCAAAACCACCCTTTGGAAACCATGAACAGAAGGAAGTCTAATCTTTTCTGGCCTTTAATTTCTTCCCAGGTTCTTCAAATGGCTCTTCACTGACTGGTTTTTAGGAAGTTCCCCCTTGAAGTATCTTCTTTTTTACATATATTTCTGGTCCTTCTCAACTGGCCCTTTTTCAAGCTGTCTTCTCAACTTTCCTCCCCTCCCTCTGAGGCACCTGGAGAACCTAATAAACTCAAGGTCAGCTCTGATATTTTCCCCCCACAAGGTCACTAAAAGGTGATGTTTCAACCTCACTAGTCTGTGTAAACCTTAGTGTAACACTATTAATGCTTTCATTAATACAGCACTTAATATTTTTGAAGTACCATTAAATATTCTTATCTTAGGACAATGCCAGGAAATCTAGACTTGATTCACAGTTGACCTTTCTTTTAAATACAAAGCTGATTAAAGGGAATTCTTTTCATCTACTTTATCACCACTAGATTGAACTTTTTAATTTTCTATGTGGGTTTTAGGTCAAGTAATTTTGAGTCAAAAGTAATAGCTATTCAACTAGAAGATATATTTTTAAAGATATTGCTTTGGAAATTGTCATTGGAAACCCAAAATGAAAGTGTTTTATTATTTATACTTGAAATTTTTGAAGTGTTGGTTGATATCCTCAATTTTTTTACTTCTATCAGTTTTGCTGCATTTTCATTCAAACTCTAGGTTCAATAAAGTCATTCTATTTTGCATATCAGAAAGCCCATGCACATTTGAGAATTGAATACATGAATTTAGGATTCCAGTTACCCAGTGTAACTTTTGGGAAACTTTCCTGCTCTACCCAATGAAGAGAAAAAACTAGGAGACTTTACTCCACAAAGATCTGGAAGATTTACAAGGCTTGGATTCTGATGATGGTGTTGACACTGACCTCCCATGGAAACTTGTGGCAAATCACCTTGCCTGACTTCCACTTTCTTCCTCTAGAAAATGGTAAGAATAGTAACCTTTTCTCTAACAAATTTTTGTGTGGAGACATGAGGTTATAGCTCTAAAAGAACTCAGTAGATACTAAAATGTCATATTACTGCAACCTGGATATTTTCGGTTGCCTGATACATCTTCTAATGTATCACAGCTAACATCCTAACTCTAGCCAATTCTGAAGAATGAAAGAAAGAAATTAGACAATCCATGCATGTGTCTCTTTGATGTGTAAAATTTTCATTCAGCCTGTTCATTTTTGTGGGTATAGGAAAAAGTTTCTGCTTTTTCCTCTTGCTTACATATTTTTAAGTGCTGCCCTTATTTTAGATTATGTTATGAACTCCAGTAGTTGGGGAAAACAAACATTCCTGTGAACATTCAAAGGGATGGATTGATTTATTGTGTCAGCAATGTGCAAAGCCAACTTTATCCTCAAGCAACAACTGTTTGGGAAAAGATAAACATTTTAGTGCAATCCAAAAGCAGGCTCAGTGTTTTTCTAGTTTCAATGTCTACATACTGAATATGCAGCACAAGATGATATCTAATTGAGATAGCAGGACTTTGGACCACTGAGAACTTCTGATATGGTGAATTGCTAGTCTTGTACTAGAAAGGGACCTTAGAACTGCAAAAGTCAAAATGTGCTCATAAGTGATAGAATTTCTGTAGTACTCAGGTGTACAGATTCAATTATTTTAAAATGTGATTAATTACAGACTTATAAGGAAGAAAAGAAAAATGTTAATGCCGATCTATCTCTGTTGGCTTCATGATATATGAACATATGAATTTCTGTAGTACTCAGGTGTACACATTCAATTGTTTTAAAATGTTGTGATTAATTACAGACTTATAAGGAAGAAAAGAAAAATGTTAATGCCGATCTATCTCTGTTGGCTTCATGATATATGAACATATTCATCTACCTGGTTCTGTGAAGAAGTTTTGTCAAGAATCTTAAGTTTTTCTCCTACAATAGAGCAGGTTAACCATATGGCATTCGCAGATAGTCAAACACCTCATTCCTCTTCAATGGCTCATTAAGTTCCTCTAACATTCCTTGTTAAAATGTGTTATTGCCTTACAGTTTTCTATCATAATTAGTTATTAGGGACAACTTGAATAACTCTAAACATTCAAATGCAGCACAGCACCTGTGGATTGAAAACCTGAGGGTCTATGGGGAATAAAAAAGAATGTATAAGGCTCTGTAATGCAAACCAATCTCTTAATGGTATATTAAAACTAAAATTTTAATTAGATCAAATTCTGAGGATTCAAAATGATGACTCTCTGAATGACCATATTATGAATATGAATTTTATTGTTTTTTTCCCCACTGCATATTCTTATGAGAAGTCCCTACGTTTAGATTTGTCAGTTTAGTTGCACCATTGATTATTTTTTTTTTAGCTTGAAAATAGAGCAAGTCAATTAATTTCTGAGTACAGAGAGCAAAAATATAATTGCTGGTTGATCTGTAAGAATTGAATAAGACAGATCCTATTGTTTGGAACAAGTTTTATCCTAATGCTAAAGTAACTCAACTCATGCTTTTCAGTTAAACTCCATAGAGTTGGCTACTGGTAGCACATTAATATTATGAGTATACCTGTACCAGTTTGTATATATTATGTCCCCAGAAAAAGCTATGTTCTTTGATGCAATCTTGTGGGGTCAGACATATTAGTGGGGATTAAGTTGGAATGTTTGGATTAGGTTGTTTCCATGGAAATGCCCCCCACCCAACTGTGGATAACTCTGATTGGATAATTTCCATAGAGGTGTGGCCCCACCCATTCAGCATGGGCCTTGATTAGTTTACTGGAGCACTATATAAACTTAGACAGAAGCAGCAAGCTTTGCTACAGCCAAGAGGGACACTTTGAAGAATGCACAGAAGCTGAGAGTAGCTGCAGAAGAGAGACAGTTTGAAGATGGCCATTGAAAGCAGACTCTTGCTCTGGAGAAGCTAAGAGAGGACAAATGCCCCAGGAGCAACTGAGAGTGACATTTTGGAGAGAAGCTGCAGCCTAGAGAGGAACGTCCTGGGAGAAAGCCATTTTGAAACCAGAACTGGGAGCGGATGCCAGCTGCATGCCTTCCCAGCTAATAGAGGTTTTCCGGATGCCACTGGCCATCCTTCAGTGAGGGTACTCTATTGATGCATTACCTTGGACATTTTATGGCCTTAAGACTCTAACTTTGTAACCAAATAAACCCCCTTTATAAAAGCCAATCCTTTTCTGGTGTTTTGCAAAAAGGCAGCATCAGCAAACCAGAACAATACCCTTAAATGAAAATGGCCCATGTAAGCATAAATGGGTACATTTGAAAATGTGAGTGCATCAATGCAATTTTGAAAACCATAATAGATACACCATTACCTATATAGACATAGACAGCTTTCCATTCACTTACACTTCATGCTAGAGAGTAGTAGGTTTGGGAAAGGAAGTCACAGTAAATGCCAACAATTCACATAAATAATCTATGGGAAGTTTAGCCCAGTAAAAGTATCTTCTAATAGGGCTCATGTCAAGATATTGAAAAGCAAATCAATAATTGGAACTTGTGATCACTGCACATATTTTTTCCTTACATGGTCCATTGATGAGATAGATTTGCACAAAGAAGGAGCAATATACTATAAGTTTCACCTGTATACATTAGCCTGAATAAATTTGCTAAGTATAATGTTGAATGAAAAAAACAAGTCAAAGAATTAGTTCAGTGTGATCATATTTATCCGAAACTCAAAAACATGAACAACTGAATAATATGTTCACATATTTATATATTTACATATACATACCTATGAACAAATATATAAATTAGTTTTACTAACATTGAACACAGGTAAATCTGTATGTCATAAAACTCTAAATAATAACACCAAGTCAAAGTTAATAATAGTTACCTCCTGTGAGCTAAAGATAAATGTTTCAATAGGAGCACATATTTGTAACTACTTAAAACCTCAAATAAATAGGAAATTACACAAGAAAAAGTGGTCAGTAGTCTCCACAACCATGGTGGAGTTGGATGGAGAATCAGTTTGAATCTTGGATCCATCACTTGACAGGGAGGTGAGTGATTAAGGAAATTAACAATAGTTCTGAGCCTCAGATTTCTGAAATGAAAAAAATGGAGGTGAAGCCAGCTGTGAGGGTTAAATGTGACCACTGGCACTAAAAGAGCTTTGCACAGTCCCTGTGAAGTGGCAGACACGTAACATTTGTGCATGGATTCATTCACCCAACAGAAATCTAGTGTTGACTGTGTTGGGAACTACAGATAGAAAGAGAGAAGAGACACGAGAGCTCATCAGTCAGTTATATCATTAAAGCACACTCACAAAGAGAGCAACAGATGTACAATAAGGACATGCATGTCAGCTCTGGCTGTTCAGTGAAATCTTGCTGGAGCAGAAACAGAATTTGATGCTCTGAGTTTGCAGAGACACATAGATGTGCAGCAGATAGAATAGAAAGCTGGTGCAAATGTAGGGGCATGGAGGAGAGAACAGTGTTTGGAGAAATGCAAGAGATTTGATACTTGTGGAAGGAAGATGAAAAAGACTAGTGAGAAATGAAGATAAAAATGTAGATCTGGGCCAAATGTAGGTGGAACCCAAACCCATGATGTCAAAAGGGCAAGAATATCAGCCTTAAAACAGATGGAAGGGGTGGAGACAGAAGATGGAAATGGAGTGTGCAAGAAATTTTGAGCAAGCAAATGAGATCACTCATACAAGACCAGACACATGTGAACCATGTCTGTTAGGACGACACTAAGAAAGAAGGTTCCAGAACAGCTTTTGGACTGAAAAAGAGGAACTGGAGTAGGCACAAGGAGCAAGGTAAATGCAGAGAAGAGTATGATAGCTTTTCATATCAAGACTGAGTTGGCTTCTACAGAACAGTTCCTGAGGGAAGGAAAGCATAGGTCTGGGTTATTTTGATTAAAATAAAAGATTACTATTAGAAATATATATGTTCGAGAATATGGAGAGTAGATGAAAATGTCTCAGGTTCATAACTGTAATTGAATCACCAACAGCAATATAATATGGTGTGAGAGATTGAATCCTGTCCCCCACAAAAGACATGTTCAAGCCTAACCCCCATTTCCTATGGGTGTGAACCCATTTGTAAATGGGAGCTTTGAAGATCCTATGTGGCTGAGGCCAGATTGAATCAGGGTAGATCTGTTTCTCTAGGGCTGAAGTCTATAAGGACATGAAATCTAGACAGAGACACAGATGGCAGCACAGGAGGAGAAGCCAGAAGGAGATGCCATGTGACAGAGAAAGAAGTGCATCTACCAGCCAAGGAGTCCCCAAGATTGCAGCAAAGCCAGTGCCAGAATGCTACAGACTCTGGGAGAAAGGATGGCTTGTTAAGACCTGGATTTTGGATTTATAGCCACTGAAATCATGACACAAGAAATTTCCATTGTTGAAGCCAACACATTGGGTGGTATTTGTTATAGCAGCTCTGGCAAACTGAGGCACACAGTAACCAAAAGAAAACTTCCATTGTGCTTTATGGAAAGGACATGACTGTCAATACCCAATAATTGTTCTGAGAACCTAAAATTATAAAATTGCTACAAGACAAGCACAGAACTGAAGGAAGGATCCATTTTAGGTTGTGCATGTTTGTTGAACATATTTTCAGATTATAGTTCCTGTAAAATTAAGTAATTCAGCCAAAACTCCACCAGAAAAATGGAATTGGAACATGGAACAAGTGAGGCCTTTCTGTGCAATAGACTTATTCTGATTTGACTAATGAAAACTGAGAATCTGAGTCATATATGAGGAATATAGATAAATGTCTGTAGAACAATTGTTGAAACTATAAACCAAAGGAAGAAGAGTACATGTCCCACTACTATAATGCTAGAGAGTTGAGATATTTTTTGTTTTTGTTAATGTTGGCTTTATTTATTTTTTTAACTTTTTATTTTGAGATAATTATAGACTTTCAGAAGATTGAAAAATAATAGAGTTCTGCATACCCTTCCCCCAGCTTTACTAACATGAATATTTTATGTCATTATAGTACAATTATAAAACCAGGAAATTAACACTGATACAATGCTATGAACTAAACTAGAGATTTTATTAGGATTTCACCAGTTTTCCCACTCATGTCGTATTTTTGGCCTGGGATCCAATCCAAGATCCCACATTGCTTTCCATTGTCAGGTCTCTGCAGTCTCCTCCAAGACCATTGGTGGGGCATTTTTAAAAATCATGAAGTTATCAAAAGAAGAAATAAAGTCAAAGATCTGGAAAATATAAGTACCCATCTGAGACAATCGGTGAGATACGAGCAGAAAGCAAAATTGAAGGAACAGGAATTGTGTTGCAAGAATTAAGAAAATGAATATTTTAAATGGTATGAGGTGGAGACACAGAAAACAACACAATCTCCAGAAAATGGTGCAGGGGCAAGAAGTTGGGCAAATGCAGAGGACTGGCACTGAGAAGGAGAAAAAACAAAATGACTGGCCAGAGCTCATCCCACGCTGACAGTTGACAGTGGGTGTGGCAAGAGATTTTGAAGATCACTTGTGGCCCATGTCTCAGCATCTTAGCATCTCTGCAAACCAGCATCCTGGGGAGAAGGACACTCATAACCTGGCCTCTCCTTGCTTCTTGATGTGTCAAGTGTTGTCTAATCTCCGGGTCTTCACAAAGGCCTGGAAGACCTCATCTCCCCAAATCCTGGATCCCTGGCACCTCTTCCCCTGGCTGATTCTTCCCTTTAGTTTCCATCTTGGCATTACTTCCTCTATGTGGACCCCAGTTCCTTCAATTGCATTGCACTTGCTGAACTAATTGACCACCTCCTCTCAATAAGCTTAAAACCATCTCAAAGCTCAACTATCCCTGGTGCTACACTCCTTCCAATCTTACTGTATTGCTAAAGTATTTAAAAATTTTTCTACGAATGGTCTTCAAATCTTCTATATTTTTCTTATGTTATAAACTCAACTTATTTTTGATAGAAGACTGTTGACAGATCAAAATAATGAAATGCTTTCCTTTCATTTGTTTATATGACATTCTCCTGTTGACATATTCTAACTCTGTAAGTATTTTAGCTTCACTGTACTGTGATTTATACAGAACTACTACCTATAACTCCTGCCTATTTTTCTGATGTGCTTATGTGTGATAAGTTATTTTTCAAATAAGATATTTGCAGGTTTATTTTTTCCCAATGTGTAGTTGCCCACAGAACATGCTAGAAGCTTCTCTGTTTCCTTCAGAATTCCTCTATAATTATAGTACATCTTCCAAAAGATAATCGGTCAAAGACTTTGATATAAACCATTAAACACATTTTGGGAAATCTTGGAGAGCCTCAAAGCAAAGATATTGTCTAATAAGTCTAAGGTATTGATTCTTCATGCTACAATCCATTATTTGGAAATTTCCTGGTAAAGTAATTCAGTCAGAAAGCAGAGCCAGGTTTGAAATTTCCCACAGTCTTCAATTGCAAATGCTGGATGTCCCCTTGGCCAAGAATCCCAGCAAATACTAATAATATGCCTGTGGTTAGTCTGGGCCAATTTTGCAAGAAGAAACGATTTCCAAGCTGGGCCCACGAATGATTTCTGTGCCACAATGCACCTTTGTCTTCCTTGCATGGTCTCATGTGCTATGCAACCACAATAAAGCCTGGTTGATAAAGATACTTGCAGGCCAACAGGAGTGTTCTCAGGATCATCAAAGGCAAAAGAAAGTCCTCTTGAAAAGGCTTTGTGTGTTTTTTATAACACAGTCTGCTCCAAAAATATAGAGAAAAATTCATTTTGTGCTCATAACAATCTATGGTATAAACCAGAATTTACTATCAAGTGGAGCTTGCCTCATACTTGACTGTTTACACTTGATCCAGCCAGAGGTGCTTCCTTTCCCACAAACCTCTGAGATTATGTAGACAATCAGGAAGAGAAATTTCAACATATAAAATCTTTCTTCTTCTCCTCTTGTTTAGCAAAGAATTCCTGTATGTTTTCAGGAATAGTTTATACAACTATACATAAGTTTTGTTGCCCAATGCTTATTTCTTCCCCACCCAGAGATTCTTTTAGCATAGAATATTTTAAAATTCATACCTAAAACATCAATATTTCATCAATTCACAGGAAAAGTCAGCCTTTGGGAGAATATTACAACCTTCCAAATGTTTGCATGGAGCTGAAAGCTTCTTTTCTATGAAATTCCCTATAATTTACAGAAACATGATTGAAAATGTTGGTCTAGAAATGGAATTATAAAGCATGCAGCTTTGGGGAGTGGGGTGATGACAAACATAAGAATTTTGAGGTTGAAAATAGTTTTGCCACTTCTGTCAGCACTAAAATATCACTCATATTAAAGTAATACAATGGGACATGTTTAAAAAGTCATGTGTTGAGGTGGGGCAGGATGGCGGACTGGTGAGCTGTATGTTTTAGTTACTCCTCCAGGAAAGTAGGTAGAAAGCCAGGAACTGCATGGACTGGACACCACAGAGCAATCTGACTTTGGGCATACTTCATACAACACTCATGAAAACGTGGAACTGCTGAGATCAGCGAAATCTGTAAGTTTTTGCGGCCAGGGGACCCGCGCCCCTCCCTGCCAGGCTCAGTCCCGGGGGAGGAGGGGCTGTCAGCTCCGGGAAGGAGAAGGGAGAACTGCAGTGGCAGCCCTTATCGGAAACTCATTCTACTGATTCAAACTCCAACCATAGATAAACTGAGACCAGACACCAGAGAATCTGAGAGCAGGCAGCCCAGCAGAAAGGAGACAGGCATAGAAAAAAAAACAACACGAAAAACTCCAAAATAAAAGCGGAGGATTTTTGGAGTTCTGGTGAACATAGAAAGGGGAAGGGCCCTGAGGCGCATATGCAAATCCTGAAGAAAAGCTGATCTCTCTGCCCTGTAGACCTTTCCTTAATGGCCCTGGTTGCTTTGTCTCTTAGCATTTCAATAACCCATTAGATCTCTGAGGAGGGCCCGTTTTTTTTTTTTTTAATCCTTTTTTCTTTTTCTAAAACAATTACTCTAAGAAGCCCAATACAGAAAGCTTCAAAGACTTGCTATTTGGGCAGGTCAAGTCAAGAGCAGAACTAGGAGAGCTCTGAGACAAAACGCAATAATCCAGTGGCTGAGAAAATTCACAAAACACCACAACTTCCCTCGAAAAGGGGGGTGTACACTCACAGCCATCATCCTGGTGGACAGGAAACACTCCTGCCCATCGCCAGCCCAATAGCCCAGAACTGCCCCAGACAACCCAGTGTGACGGAAGTGCTTCAAATAACAGGCACACACCACAAAACTGGGCGTGGCCATTAGCCTTCCCTGCAAACTCAGCTGATTGTCCCAGAGTTGGGAAGGTAGAGCAGTGTGAATTAACAAAGCCCCATTCAGCCATCATTTCAGCAGACTGGGAGCCTCCCTACACAGCCCAGCAGTCCAGAACTGCCCTGGGGGGACGGCACTCACCTGTGACATAGCACAGTCATCCCTCAACAGAGGACCCGGGGTGCACGGCCTGGAAGAGGGGCCCACTTGCAAGTCTCAGGAGCCATATGCCAATACCAAGGACTTGTGGGTCAGTGGCAGAGACAAACTGTGGCAGGACTGAACTGAAGGATTAGACTATTGCAGCAGCTATAAAACTCTAGGATCACCAGGGAGATTTGATTGTTAGAGCCATCCCCCCCTCCCTGACTGCCCAGAAACATGCCCCATACACAGGGCAGGCAACACCAACTACACACGCAAGCTTGGTACACCAATTGGACCCGACAAGACTCACTCCCCCACTCACCAAAAAGGCTAAACAGGGGAGAACTGGCTTGTGGAGAACAGGTGGCTCGTGGACGTCACCTGCTGGTTAGTTAGAGAAAGTGTACTCCACGAAGCAGTAGATCTGATAAATTAGAGATAAGGACTTCAATTGGTCTACAAATCCTAAAAGAACCCTATCAAGTTCAGCAAATGCCACGAGGCCAAAAACAACAGAAAATTATAAAGCATATGAAAAAAACAGACGATATGGATAACCCAAGCCCAAGCACCCAAATCAAAAGACCAGAAGAGACACAGCACCTAGAGCAGCTACTCAAAGAACTAAAGATGAACAATGAGACCATAGTACGGGAGATAAAGGAAATCAAGAAGACCCTAGAAGAACATAAAGAAGACATTGCAAGACTAAATAAAAAAATGGATGATCTTATGGAAATTAAAGAAACTGTTGACCAAATTAAAAAGATTCTGGACACTCATAGTACAAGACTAGAAGAAGTTGAACAACGAATCAGTGACCTGGAAGATGACAGAATGGAAAATGAAAGCATAAAAGAAAGAATGGGGAAAAAAATTGAAAAAATCGAAATGGACCTCAGGGATATGATAGATGATATGAAACGTCCAAATATAAGACTCATTGGTGTCCCAGAAGGGGAAGAAAAGAGTAAAGGTCTAGGAAGAGTATTCAAAGAAATTGTTGGGGAAAACTTCCCAATTCTTCTAAACAACATAAATACACAAATCATAAATGCTCAGCGAACCCCAAATAGAATAAATCCAAATAAACCCACTCCGAGACATATACTGATCACACTATCAAACACAGAAGAGAAGGAGCAAGTTCTGAAAGCAGCAAGAGAAAAGCAATTCACCACATACAAAGGAAACAGCATAAGACTAAGTAGTGACTACTCAGCAGCCACCATGGAGGCAAGAAGGCAGTGGCACGATATATTTAAAATTCTGAGTGAGAGGAATTTCCAGCCAAGAATACTTTATCCAGCAAAGCTCTCCTTCAAATTTGAGGGAGAGCTTAAATTTTTCACAGACAAAGAAATGCTGAGAGAATTTGCTAACAAGAGACCTGCCCTACTGGAGATACTCAAGGGAGCCCTACAGACAGAGAAACAAAGAAAGGACAGAGAGACTTGGAGAAAGGTTCAGTACTAAAGAGATTCGGTATGGGTACAATAAAGGATATTAATAGACAGAGCGGAAAAATATGACAAACATAAACCAAAGGATAAGATGGCTGATTCAAGAAATGCCTTCACGGTTATAACGTTGAATGTAAATGGATTAAACTCCCCAATTAAAAGATATAGATTCACAGAATGGATCAAATAAATGAACCATCAATATGTTGCATACAAGAGACTCATCTTAGACACAGGGACACAAAGAAACTGAAAGTGAAAGGATGGAAAAAAATATTTCATGCAAGCTACAGCCAAAAGAAAGCAGGTGTAGCAATATTAATCTCAGATAAAATAGACTTCAAATGCAGGGATGTTTGGGAGACAAAGAAGGCCACTACATACTAATAAAAGGGGCAATTCAGCAAGAAGAAATAACAATCGTAAATGTCTATGCACCCAACCAAGGTGTCACAAAATACATGAAAGAAACACTGGCAAAACTAAAGGAAGCAATTGATGTTTCCACAATAATTGTGGGAGACTTCAACACATCACTCTCTCCTATAGATAGATCAACCAGACAGAAGACCAATAAGGAAATTGAAAACCTAAACAATCTGATAAATGAATTAGATTTAACAGACATATACAGGACATTACATCCCAAATCACCAGGACACACATACTTTTCTAGTGCTCATGGAACTTTCTCCAGAATAGATCATATGCTGGGACATAAAACAAGCCTCAATAAATTTAAAAAGATTGAAATTATTCAAAGCACATTCTCTGACCACAATGGAATACAATTAGAAGTCAATAACCATCAGAGACTTAGAAAATTCACAAATACCTGGAGGTTAAACAACACACTCCTAAACAATCAGTGGGTTAAAGAAGAAATAGCAAGAGAAATTGCTAAATATATAGAGACGAATGAAAATGAGAACACAACATACCAAAACCTATGGGATGCAGAAAAGCAGTGCTAAGGGGGAAATTTATAGCACTAAATGCATACATTAAAAAAGGAAGAAAGAGCCAAAATCAAAGAACTAATGGATCAACTGAAGAAGCTAGAAAATGAACAGCAAACCAATCCTAAACCAAGTAGAAGAAAAGAAATAACAAGGATTAAAGCAGAAATAAATGACATAGAGAACAAAAAAACAATAGAGAGGATAAATATCACCAAAAGTTGGTTCTTTGAGAAGATCAACAAGATTGACAAGCCCCTAGCTAGACTGACAAAATCAAAAAGAGAGAAGACCCATATAAACAAAATAATGAATGAAAAAGGTGACATAACTGCAGATCCTGAAGAAATTAAAAAAATTATAAGAGGATACTATGAACAACTGTATGCCAACAAACTGGATAATGTAGAGGAAATGGACAATTTCCTGGAAACATATGAACAACCTAGACTGAGCAGAGAAGAAATAGAAGACCTCAACCAACCCATCACAAGCAAAGAGATCCAATCAGTCATCAAAAATCTTCCCACAAATAAATGCCCAGGGCCAGATGGCTTCACAGGGGAATTCTACCAAACTTTCCAGAAAGAACTGACACCAATCTTACTCAAACACTTTCAAAACATTGAAGAAAATGGAACACTACCTAACTCATTTTATGAAGCTAACATCAATCTAATACCAAAACCAGGCAAAGATGTTACAAAAAAGGAAAACTACCGGCCAATCTCCCTAATGAATATAGATGCAAAAATCCTCAACAAAATACTTGCAAATCGAACCCAAAGACACATTAAAAAAATCATACACCATGACCAAGTGAGGTTTATTCCAGGCATGCAAGGATGGTTCAACATAAGAAAATCAATCACTGTATTACAACACATTAACAAGTCAAAAGGGAAAAATCAATTGATCATCTCAATAGATGCTGAAAAAGCATTTGACAAAATCCAACATCCCTTTTTGATAAAAACACTTCAAAAGGTAGGAATTGAAGGAAACTTCCTCAACATGATAAAGAGCATATATGAAAAACCCACAGCCAGCATAGTACTCAATGGTGAGAGACTGAAAGCCTTCCCTCTAAGATCAGGAACAAGACAAGGATGCCCGCTATCACCACTGTTATTCAACATTGTGCTGGAAGTGCTAGCCAGGGCAATCCGGCAAGACAAAGAAATAAAAGGCGTCCAAATTGGAAAAGAAGAAGTAAAACTGTCATTGTTTGCAGATGATATGATCTTATATCTAGAAAACCCTGAGAAATCAACGATACAGCTACTAGAGCTAATAAACAAATTTAGCAAAGTAGCAGGATACAAGGTTAATGCACATAAGTCAGTAATGTTTCTATATGCTAGAAATGAACAAACTGCAGAGACACTCAAGAAAAAGATACCATTTTCAATAGCAACTAAAAAAATCAAGTACCTAGGAATAAACTTAACCAAAGATGTAAAAGACCTATACAAAGAAAACTACATAACTCTACTAAAAGAAATAGAAGGGGACCTTAAAAGATGGAAAAATATTCCATGTTCATGGATAGGAAGACTAATTGTCATTAAGATGTCAATTCTACCCAAACTCATCTACAGATTCAATGCAATCCCAATCAAAATTCCAACAACCTACTTTGCAGACTTGGAAAAGCTAGTTATCAAATTTATTTGGAAAGGGAAGATGCCTCGAATTGCTAAAGACACTCTAAAAAAGAAAAATGAAGTGGGAGGACTTACACTCCCTGACTTTGAAGCTTATTATAAAGCCACAGTTGCCAAAACAGCATGGTACTGGCACAAACATAGACATATAGATCAATGGAATCGAATTGAGAATTCGGAGATAGACCCTCAGATCTATAGCCGACTGATCTTTGATAAGGCCCCCAAAGTTACTGAACTGAGTCATAATGGTCTTTTCAACAAATGGGGCTGGGAGAGTTGGATATCCATATCCAAAAGAATGAAAGAGGACCCCTACCTCACCCCCTACACAAAAATTAACTCAAAATGGACCAAAGATCTCAATATAAAAGAAAGTACCATAAAACTCCTAGAAGATAATGTAGGAAAACATCTTCAAGACCTTGTATTAGGCGGCCACTTCCTAGACTTTACACCCAAAGCACAAGCAACAAAAGAGAAAATAGATAAATGGGAACTCCTCAAGCTTAGAAGTTTCTGCACCTCAAAGGAATTTCTCAAAAAGGTAAAGAGGCAGCCAACTCAATGGGAAAAAATTTTTGGAAACCATGTATCTGACAAAAGACTGATATCTTGCATATATAAAGAAATCCTACAACTCAATGACAATAGTACAGTTGGCCCAATTATAAAATGGGCAAAAGATATGAAAAGACAGTTCTCTGAAGAGGAAATACAAATGGCCAAGAAACACATGCAAAAATGTTCAGCTTCACTAGCTATTAGAGAGATGCAAATTAAGACCACAATGAGATACCATCTAACACCGGTTAGAATGGCTGCCATTAAACAAACAGGAAACTACAAATGCTGGAGGGGATGTGGAGAAATTGGAACTCTTATTCACTGTTGGTGGGACTGTATAATGGTTCAGCCACTCTGGAAGTCAGTCTGGCAGTTCCTTAGAAAACTAGATATAGAGTTACCATTCGATCCAGCGATTGCACTTCTCGGTATATACCCGGAAGATCGGAAAGCAGTGACACGAACAGATATCTGCACGCCAATGTTCATAGCAGCATTATTCACAATTGCCAAAAGATGGAAACAACCCAAATGCCCTTCAACAGATGAGTGGATAAATAAAATGTGGTATATACACACGATGCAATACTACGCGGCAGTAAGAAGGAACGATCTCGTGAAACATTTGACAACATAGATGAACCTTGAAGACATAATGCTGAGCGAAATAAGCCAGGCACAAAAAGAGAAATATTGTATGCCACCACTAATGTGAACTTTGAAAAATATAAAACAAATGGCTTGTAATGTAGAATGTAGGGGAACTAGCAATAGAGAGCAATTAAGGAAGGGGGAACAATAATCCAAGAAGAACAGATAAGCTATTTAACGTTCTGGGGATGCCCAGGAATGACTATGGTCTGTTAATTTCTGATGGATATAGTAGGAGCAAGTTCACAGAAATGTTGCTATATTAGGTAACTTTCTTGGGGTAAAGTAGGAACATGTTGGAAGTTAAGCAGTTATCTTAGGTTAGTTGTCTTTTTCTTACTCCCTTGTTATGGTCTCTTTAAAATGTTCTTTTATTGTATGTTTGTTTTCTTTGTAACTTTTTTTTCATACAGTTGATTTAAAAAAGAAGGGAAAGTTAAAAAACAAAAACAAAAACAACAAAAAAAAAAAAACAAGGAAAAAAAAAAGATGTAGTGTCCCCTTGAGGAGCCTGTGGAGAGTGCAGGGGTATTCGCCTACCCCACCTCCATGGTTGCTAACATGACCACAGACATAGGGGACTGGTGGTTTGATGGGTTGGGCCCTCTACCACAGGTTTTACCCTTGGGAAGACGGTTGCTGCAAAGGAGAGGCTAGGCCTCCCTATGGTTGTGCCTAAGAGCCTCCTCCCGAATGCCTCTTTGTTGCTCAGATGTGGCCCTGTCTCTCTAGCTAAGCCAACTTGAAAGGTGAAATCACGGCCCTCCCCCCTACGTGGGATCAGACACCCAGGGGAGTGAATCTCCCTGGCAACGTGGAATATGACTCCCGGGGAGGAATGTAGACCTGGCATCGTGGGACGGAGAACATCTTCTTGACCAAAAGGGGGATGTGAAAGGAAATGAAATAAGCTTCAGGGGCAGAGAGAATCCAAAAGGAGGTGAGAGGTCACTCTGGTGGGCACTCTTACGCACAGTTTAGACAACCCTTTTTAGGTTCTAAAGAATTGGGGTAGCTGGTGGTGGATACCTGAAACTATCAAACTACAACCCAGAACCCATGAATCTCGAAGACAGTTGTATAAAAAGGTAGCTTATGAGGGGTGACAAGGGGATTGGGAAAGCCATAAGGACCACACTCCACTTCGTCTAGTTTATGGATGGATGAATAGAAAAATAGGGGAAGGAAACAAACAGACAAAGGTACCCAGTGTTCTTTTTTTACTTCAATTGCTCTTTTTCACTCTAATTATTATTCTTGTTATTCTTGTGTGTGTGCTAATGAAGGTGTCAGGGATTGATTTGGGTGATGAATGTACAACTATGTAATGGTACTGTGAACAATCGAAAGTACGATTTGTTTTGTATGACTGCGTGGTATATGAATATATCTCAATAAAATGAAGATTAAAAAAAAAAAAAGACATAATGCTGAGCAAAATAAGCCAGGCACAAACAGAGACATATTGTATGTTACCGCTAATGTGAATTCTGTGAAAAATGTACAATGTTTTATACTGTAGAATGTAGGGGACCTAGAGATACCAATTAGTGGAGGGGGAATGATAATCTAATAAGAACAGATAAACTATGGAGGGTAATCTCAATGTTATGGGAATGCTCAGGAATGATTATGGTTTGTAAACTTTCTTGGATATAGTAAGATCATGTTGGAAGCAATAGAGTTATTTTAGGTTTTTTTTTTCTCTTATTCCTTTGTTTTCTTAGGGGTTGTTAATTTTCTTGGGGTATGGTAGGAACATGTTGGAAGCAATGTAGTTATTTTAGATTATTTGTTTTTCTTTCTCCTGTTTGGACATGGTTTATTAATTTTCTTGGGGTATGGTAGGAACATATTGGAAGCAAAGTAGTTATTTTAGGTTATTTGTTTTCCTTAATCCATTGCTTTGTTTGAAATGTTGTGGGGTTTTTTTGGTTGTTGTTTGCCTGTTTGTTTTTAATTTTTTGATAAACAAAGTTAAAAAATTGAAAAAAAAATCAGTAGAAAAATGGGAGTAAAAACTAAATGACAAATAGGGTGGGATGGGGGGATGGTTTGGGTATTCTCTTTTCACTTTTATTTTTTATTCTTATTCTGATTCTTTCTGATGTAAGGAAAAGGTTCAGAAATAGATTGTGGTGATGAACGCATAACTATATGATCATACTGTGAACAGTTGATTGTATACCATGGATGACTGTATGGTTTGTGAATATATTTTAATAAAACTGAATTTAAAAAAAAAGTCATGTGTTATTGTCATATAGGTGGATGATATTTGAAAATTGATGCGGATCACAAACTTCAAGCTTCCTTTGAAGTAGATATCAGTATTACACGGCATTCTCCTGTTGACATATTCGAATTCCACCATTATTTTAACTCCAATGAGCAGATATCTGTAGACCATTCGAAATGAGATAATTCAACACCTAAACTTGAATATGACTGATTTCATAATCTCCAGTGAACAGACTCCCATTAATAAGAACTATTGGCCATTAGAAGGGTTGATTGATTCCTCCATCCCATCACAGCTCTGGGGGAAATTACTGTTACTTTAGTGTTGATATCCTATTTATCTCTTGTTGAGAAATAGGTATTTGCATGTATTATGATGCTTTGAAATGATGAATTATAACTGCTACAGAAAAATGGAGTTCCTGGGTTTTAGCCACAAGGCAGAGAAATTACAATTAGGCTGTGTGAGTAATACTTCATAAACCCATTTGTCACAAAGGAGAGGTGTCACACGTAATATGATTCATTGTATGTAATGTATTAGGTGAAATTTACTTAGAGTTTTACCCATGGGTATAAAAAAAACTAACTTAACCCATCAACACACTAGATTTTATCTTTCAAATCTTGCTTCTGGTTCCTGGACATACACAAAGAACAGTTGGTTGTATTTCTTGTAGCAAAGAAATCTTTCATTATGTGAAGCAGATGCTCCAACTAGGAAAATATCTAAATCAATTGGTCTGAATGTTTGATTGAAAGTTAGTTATTTCTGGTTCCATACGAGCTAAGAAACATGAAGTAAACATTTGCTCTATGCTTTGATTTCTTAAGATCTGGTTAATGTGCCTTAATTGCATCCAGATTTCCTTTTTGGAGACATGTGTCTCTTCCATTGAGCGTAGAAAGGTTCATCAAGGTATTTTCCCTCTAGGGAAGGCAATAGGACAAATACACCCTTATCCCAGGGTGCAGGCATCTGCTCTAAGTCCCTCCAATGAGAGACGGGTCTAAGGATATTGTCTCTCCAGCAGGCAATGAGGATGGGATGGATGGCTGATGCATTGTCACCCCATGCTGGAAAGCTGACAAAATGGCCTCTGGGATCCTTGGAGTTCCCTTGGTCCCCATCTGATCAAGTCTTGACCTCCATAAGCACACAGAATTTGTGGAACTTCCTGTTATCTTTCTACCAAATTTCCAAAATGGGCTTCTAGTGCTTTCAACCCAACCCTGTACTGATGGAGACCTTCTCTCTTGGAGGGAGGGAAGGATAAAAACCTGAAACATTTATTTCTAATTCGTCTCATGGGATTTTTATTTCTTTCACAAAGAATGACCGTAAGGCAAACTTTCTAAGGGATTAGGTGTCTCATTTGCATGTCATTTAAAAATAACCATATCCAGAAGATCACGGAACCAAAGCTAAACTGTGTAACTGTTGGAAAGGTAAACTTTAATTTAACACAAAGTAAAATTCAATGTAAAGACCACTGTTGCATGGTTTCAATAAAAATCTGGAATAGTGGAGTCATCTTGGGTTGGTTAACATGAATGTTGATAATTTCCCTCCAATGCATTTCAGCTTATTGTTTTGATGGAAACACAGGATTAAAACCTCAATGGAAAAATGACAGATAAAGAAAGCAATTGGAATCTCCTGGTTCTCTTTGCCAGGTGAGAACAGCCTTGGAGAAAAGTTTCTCCAAGACCCTTTAACTGGCACAGTCATTTCTACTAGCTCTAAGCTCTGCCATCTTTATTACCACCAACCTAATTCAGGTCACCCAGCTGATCGCCCTGCTTCCATCTTGCCCTTTTCCCTTGTTTTGCAAACCATAGTCTGGGTAATGTTTAAAAATAGAAATCTGATCCTGACTTCTTCAAAAACAACCATAACTTCCATGACTTCCCATCTCTCTCAGGATTCCCATCTCTCTCCCATCTCTCTCCCATCTCCCTCTCATCTCTCTCAGGATCTTCCCATCTGTCTCAGGATGAGGTCCAAAGTCCTTCCATGGGCCTCAGGTCCCTGCTGACTTTTCATATGATGACCTCTTCGTACATCCCTCCAGCCAGACCTCATCAATTTACATTGCCTTAATGTTACATGGCCTCTCACACCTCTGAATTTTCCCTCAGGCTGCTTATTCTGCCTGGAATTCTCTCCACTTCACCTCACAACTCATGACCTTATGCCCACTTCTGAAATCCATATTTTGCAAACTCTCTACTCACTCTTCCTGAAATGAGCATTCCCTGTCCTCTCCCATGTGTTTTCCAGGACCTTCCTCTGTTCTAAGCATCATGTTTTTAAATTTGTCAAGTTCTCTTCTGAAATGTGATTGACCACTTGGCTGTATTCTTTGGGTGCGAAGTAACGGGCTTTCTCTTATTGACCGTTATATTCCTAAGACTTAGTATAAAGCCTGACCTTAACAGTTACTAAAATATATGTACACACACACACACACACACACACACACACACACACACGTCAACCTATTACTGACTGAATACCACATCCAATCTAGGGATTGGACTGAGCTACACAGTGTCTTAGTTTCCTAGGGCTGCCATAGCAGAATGCCATACTCTTGGTGGCTTAAAACTAAAGAAATTTATTGCTTCACAGTTCTGGAGCCAGAAGTCTGAAACTGAGGTGTCAGCAGGGTCATACTCCCTGTGAAACTTGGAGGGGAGAATCCTTGCTTGCCTCTTTCAGCTTCTGGCAGTGGCCAGCAATGCTTGAGCTGCCTTGGCTTGCAGCTACAGGTCTTCATTCTCTGCTCTATCTTCATATGGAGCTTTCCCCTCTGAGGATCTCAGTGTCCAAAGCTTCCTCTTCTTATAAGGATGCCTGTCGTATTGGATCAGGACCCACCCTAATCCAGTTTGGCTTCCTCTTAATCACATCTTCAAAGACCCTATTTACAAACAGGATCCTATTCATGAGATCAGGTGTTAGGACTTGCACATAGTTTTGGGGGGACACTGTTCCATCCAGATCACAGAGGAACCACCAGTGTCTCTTCCCTCTATTTCTTTCCCATCCCCCAACCAACTTTTGAGAACTATACAGGGAAGGAAGGCTGCCTATTTACTAGATATTGTGGACAGTTGCTCAAGCAATGCAAGCTATCTGTACTAACAGTAAAAATGTTTTGATGAGCCCCTTTAAAATTGCATTGATTGAGTACTCCCTACCACCACACAATCCATAAATCTGGGCACCGAATTTTGAAAACTGTAAAGCTCTTCCTAAATGTAAGGCAGTATAATTAAGAATGATGAGAACATAGGCACAGATTTCTATAACATGAGAAAGCTAACCAGGCAGTTTGCACACATTGTGGGCTCTAAAATAACTATGAAATGAATAAACCTTCCATAGCGATGCTGTTAATCGAAACATTCCATAATTATTCTGAAAATCATGACACCATCTTCACAATTTTCCCACAAAAATGTATAAAATCTCTGCTTAAAAATGGAGCCAGACTGACATGTTTTATGTGAAATAATTAGAAGAATTTGAGAAGTAGTGATTTTGGTAATTACCAAATAGTGTAATTCTCTCCCAATAAAGCATATGTCAAATTACATAAAAACATCATTATGTTGCTTGCCTTTTTTTTTTTAAGATTTCACATATGTAGCATATAAATTTAAATATTCTTGTACTTTTCCCCATATTTTGTTTAAGAAATTTTTAAAAAATGGCTTTTAGCATGTTTTGACATTACTTCTTCCTTGGAAATTTCAAGCATTAAACATTTCTTTTGATCTCTCCCCAGTGGTTTTTCAGACAGAAATGGAATTTTTTTGCAGAGAAATAGCATGGGAAGGGGATGTGGTAGGTGGCACTGCTAAGGAATTTTGCATTCTTAGGAGAAGAAAACAAATACTTTTAGACATCACCTCCCTATGGATGACATTTGTCTTCTAGAAATAGTGACTATTATGATAAATAATCATCAATGTGCTTATTCCCTGTGAAGCTCTTAAGCACACTTATTAGTCTGATCATGCTTATAATATTTTTGGTAATGTGCTATTTTTTCAATATAAAAATACCAGTACTAGAGTGATATTACAAAGCATATGATTTCACTGTTCGTGTTTTGTTTTGCTTTACTCCCCCGGGTTTTGGGAATAGTTACTGATCTACGGCAATATGCCACCTATTGATGTGAATTCAGTTGAAGCCAAGGGCCAAAAGAAAGTGAATTGCTCCAGGCAGCGGCAGAGCTTGGTGTTTGGCTTTCTTTGTCAACACTCAACTGTTTGCCTCTAGATCTATTGGAAATGAGCTTCCCAACATAATCCAAATAGTTTTTTGAAAGAGAAAAAAGAAAAGAAATGAAAAGAATAGAAAAGAAGACCCTCCTAATATTCAGAAGGCCAATGCCCATTGGTTCGGAGTCATTAAAGTTAGAAATTGTGGATATGGCGTCTCCCCGTATGAAACGTGGGAGGTTCTCTTCTTCACACAGATGGTACTCAATGAACAACAGCTTTCTCAGTAAATACTCTGTGTCAGGAATGGGTGGCTCTAAGGTGAGTCAAAATGGATTCTACACAGGTAAAAGTTATGGCTCAAAATTCAGACACTGACAAGGAAATATTTATTCTTATAAAACACTGTATTTATAAGGCTATGCTTCCCAGAAGAGAAGTTTTGCTATGAACACAGAATAAATGAGACATACCCACTGTTTTAGTTTGCTAAAACAGTCAGAGTGCACTATATCAGAAATGGGAGGGCTTTTAACAATGGGGATTCATTAGTTTACAAGCTTACAGTTCTGAGGTCGTGAAAATATCCAAATTGTGGCATCTGTGGGCAATCCGGCAATTCTAAATTCCTCTGGCACATGGCAAGGCACATGGTGGTGTCTGCTGGTCCTTCTCTCCCGGGTCCATTGCTTTCAGCTTCTGGCTCCTCCATCTGTGGCTTTCTTTCTGAACTTCTGTGTGTTTCTCTCCATGCCTCTATCTCTGAATTTCATCTTCTTATCAAGAACTCCAGAAAGAGGATTAAGACCCACCTGGGCTATGCCTCAACTGAAATAACCTCATCAAAATAACCCACAGGAATGGATTAGCTTTAAGAAGATGATCTTCTGGGGTCCATAAAAACCTCCAAACCATCACACCCACCCTTATGGGTTCCGTCCTTTAGACAACAGTGTCCTATCTGAAATCCATGGCAATCACTGTCCCGAGGAGCCAGACTATGTCTTGAGTTACTTAGGGCCCAAGTTAATTATTGTAACAGATCCACAAATGTAGATAATTGTAAAGGACTGTGGTAATTGTGGTTGCCCATTGCCTAATTTTGCAGAGGAGAAAATTGGAGTCCATACTGGTTGAACGAGTTGACTGAGGTCACACAACCTTCAGTGGCAGAGATTCAAACAGAACTCACCTTCCATACTTCCAACTAGTGCCATTTCAGTTTTAATATGGCATATTAGTACTGGGACTTTCACCCAGCTTTCCCTCTGTAGATGATGATGTAGAAAGGGTTTCAATGATGCCATTTGTCCTACAAATAATTGTATATGTGTAAGAATGTGTGTATGTACATATGCACACAAAAATATGTATGTGTACGTTGAAGATATAAATATGCCAGTAGCACAATACATTGCTATGCAGTAATATTAAAACAACAAATAATAAAACAAGAGGAAGTTCCCATGTTGACTCTTTGCTCCATTTGAGGTTGTTTGTTTCAACATTTTCAACTGCCTAATGGATCATCAGAAACATCATCATGAACATCCACATATGATGGATCTAACTCCCGGCTTCATCACATGTTTTGTTATTGGGTTGGGGAGACCAGACGCAACTTGGAGGAAAGGAAGAACAGACATTGTTGAATACGTACACTGCACCAGACTCTTTCAAATATTATTCGATTGCACCACAATCTTAAAGTGAAAATATCATCCACATATTATGAAGCTTAAGCAGATTGATAGATATGTGATGGAGGTACTGTAGGTCAGTGCTTTGAATTCAGTTTCTCTTCATCTTTTTGAGACTGCAAAATCTTTAAGCCAAGAATAGTGAATTATTTATCCTTCTGTTTCCAAAAGTAACTGATGTACTGGACACATGAAGCACTTGATGAATCAATTAATGACCTCTGCCTTCATTTTCCAGGGCAAATACCAGACACAGGTGGGCTTAAACAAGAGGAATTTATTGGCTTGCCATTTTGGAGGCTAAATCCAAACTCAGGGTGTCAGCAAGGACATGTTTCTCCAAAGTCTGATGTGCTCTGGGGATAGCAATCCTCCAACAGTTGGTGAGCTCTTTTGGTGGTTTCTCCTACATCTGTCTTCTACTGACTGCTTCTGAATTTCCTTTGCTTGTAAAGCATTCAGCCATACTGGATTAAGGCCCCCAACTCATTCACTTTGGGTGCTCCTTAACTAATAACAGCATTTTCAAAGATCCTATTTGCAGATGGGTTCACATCCACACAACTGGGCTTTAAGACTAGAACATGTCTTTTGTGGTAGACCTGATTCAATACCAAATAAATGCTTCTCTTAATAACATTGCTTAAAAATTGTCTTTCCAGGCTTGTTTTTCATTACACCAGAGGCAGTATGGTGTGGTATGTAGGTTATAATTGGGGCTGTGGACTTGGACCAGTTTAAAGCAGTAGTCCATTGCAATTTCTTCCTGAATCTTCTTTCATGATTTCTGAGTCTTTTTCCACTATTTCTTGCCTTTGTTCCAACCTCCTAGAGTGCAGCTCTTTAGGGATCCATTTCCCTGCCCTAAGAGCAATGTGATTTTCTTCAGGGGTGTGGGGTGGGGATAGGGGTAATGGAATATTATTTTCCAAGCTCTGTAAACAATTTGGAAATGTAAATCCAGGTGCCTCTCCCCCACTCACAAAGCCCAAAGGGACAGATCCTCCTGTCTTCCTTTCCTGAGCCAAGAGGCAGGGATATGACTTCAGCTACAAAAATTCACTCTCTGCAGGATCAATTTTCTTGACTTGGTCTTGACTTCCCATTTCTCTCTGAAACAATGACGCAGACCTATAGAGCACTTGTAATCTGCATCCAGTGACACCTGCCTGGAGATCGCATCTTATGTATGATCTCAGAATAGAAGAAACCCTCCTTTCTACTGAATTTTCAAAGGCATTGTCATTTCTTTTTGAGAGGACGAAGGCATGCGAAGGTCGTGGAGCTCAAGCAAGTCCCCAGCATTGTAGCTCACAGAACTGCTTTGATGATCTGGTGACATGAAGGCGTGTGTGACAGCATGGTTGCAAAGCAACTTTGTACCGCAAACAGAAGAAAGACGCTTCTACGTGGGTTTGGCAGAAGCAGACTTCAAAGACCCCAAATCTGACGCAGAGTGGCTTCGGATTGCTGGGGAATGACTGTGGCAGGCAGAAATCAAAGTTCCTCCATGGAGAAAAGGAGTGCAACAGATTCCATTGAGCCAAGAGGAAGAGGGAAAAGGTCAAATATTCTGTTGGCAGCAGTGAGAGCAATTGGCTGAATAAAACCCAGGAAATCTAGGGGGAAATTAATAGTCCCCTGTGATATATATATATATATATATATATATATATATATATATATATATATATATATATATTCAATGAATATTTGAGCATTTATTTAGTATTAGGAATGGTGCTAGGAGCTGGTGCTGCAGTTACCAAGAGAAATAAGACATTGCAGCAGACTTTGTTGGGGTCGGGCCCACAACCTCTCAGCCCACGTGGGAGGTCGCCATGGGTTTAGTCACAGACCTTGCAATGATCACCCAAATTTGGGTATTTGAGGGGACGCGCCAAGTTCCATAGAGCATACTCATTAGAGTGTTAGTGTCCTCTTAAAGGCAAATGCTACAGTGCAGAATGAGAGCAAAAGGGAGTGGGGTTGGGGGGAGCAAGGCACACACTGGAAATCCAGAAGTCATACCAGGCATCAGCTTTCTAAGGTGTTTGTTCACACATGGGCTGTGCTCTGTTTTGGAATTGAAACTCCAAGGTCTCTGCAAAGAATCTTGACTTTTTTCCAGAGAAAGAGCTCAAAGCTTAAGTTTTTAGTAGGATTTTATGGTCCTCTGACCAGGCAAAGAAGCCAGGCCATCTCCCCCTTTTGGCCAGTTGCAAACCCTCAGTAAAGACACAGAGCCTGAGAGTGGCCAAGGGGGGTCTGGAATTTAAACAGCTCATCGTAATTCCCACCACTTTTAACTTAGCCAAGAGTCAGAAACCATGTATTCAAGCCTCCTCAGACATACAGATCCAGCTTTTCCCATCCAGTAGTAATTCAACTCCATTTCTGTGGTTATGAGTGTGAGGAGAGGAGATGACCTCAAATGCCCGTGTCCCTCTCTGCGGGAGGCTTTCTCTGTCAGCTGGGCAGGACCATGCTAGAGTCATGGACAGGGCAGTGTGGAAATGGGGGGAAGGTGGGACCCCAGCCACTGCCTTTACTCACGGAGGGATGGGAGTGTGTGTGTAAATGCCTCCCCCCCCACCAAGTGGGGCAATTCTGATGGCTTCTGTCATATCCCTGCTGACAACCAGTGGGATGGAAACCCAGTTTCCACAGGGGTAGCCTCTCATGAATGTATTCTTTATGGGTGTGCAGGCAGAACTCTAATATGGCCTGGTGTGCACATCCTGTATAACCTCCTCCCCTTGAGTGTGGACAGGAGAGAATAGGATGGGATGTCATTCCTGTGACCAGTTTACTAATTTGTTGACTTTGAGTTTATCAAAAGGGAGATTATAAAAGGCTGGCCTGACCTAATCAGAGGAGCCCTTAAAAGGCAGTGAAGTGCCAAAGACACATGCTCCTACTGGACTGCAAGAAAGCAAACAGTGACTTGCGAACATGGCAAGGAACTGCAGGTAGTCTCCAGGAACTGAAAGCAGAGCCCAGCTGACAGCCAGCAAGAAAGCCACATCTCAAGGGACTGCACTCTGCCAACAACTGCATGAGCTGGAAAGAGAACCCTGAGAACCCAATGAGAACACCTCAATTGTAGCATGGTGAGATTTCAGGCAGAGAATCTGATTTTTAAACCGTATCTGGACCCCTGACCCACAGAAAGACTGAGATAAGAATGTGTAGTTGTTGCAAGTCACTCTGATTGTGGTAATTTGTTATGCAACAGAACTAATACAACTGGCTTTGTTCACCTATCTCAGTTTCCCGCTTCCTTGTTATGTTTCTTAGGAACATCTCTCGAAAAAAACTGCTTGTTCTAAAATTTTTTGTCTCAGCCTCTGCTTTTAGGCAATTCAAATATGGAGAAACATGGTTCTCATAAAGTATAAAATCTAGTTGGTTAAATAGAAAGTAATTGAGCTGAAATACATGATAATATTCTTCTTACACTTATTGAAGGGCAAATGAAATAAAACATGGTCTTTTTTAAGGTGAAATATTCCTAACAGTGCTAACTGGGACTTTTATCTAATTTCATTTAGGAATGAGTTTGTTCCCAAAGAAAATAATGGATGAATATAAACTTAAATTACCATATGAAGAAATTCTGGGAGATGATAGAAATAATTTTATGCCCATAAATTGATCAGCAAGATGTTAATGGGAGAATTTTTAAGGATCTTTCTATGGAAATTTTAAAGAAAATAAATAAAAATTGTAATATTGGAGTTTGGGGAATGGCAAATCTTGAGTGAAGGAAATGGACCTTCCTAAGGGGGTAACTGGCTTTGATTTTAATAGTCGGGGAGAATCTCCATCAGTATGTTTATACATACAGTTTTATTAACATCTTATTCCAAATACTTAATTGATGAATACAAATACTTATTCCAAAGACAGAGTATGCCAGTTTGAGTGTGTTGTGTCCCCCAAAACACCATTGTCTATGGTGTGATCTTGTGTGGGCAGATGTATCGGTGTTGATTAGATTTTAATTCTTTGGGTGTTTCCATGCAGATGCGCCCAACCCAACTGTGGGTGATAACTCTGCTTGGATGGTTTCCATGGAGGTGTGGCTCCACCAATTCAGCTTGGGCCTTGATTAGTTCACTGGAGCACTATATAAGCTCAGACAGAAGGAGCGAGCTTGCTGCAGCCAAGGACACTTTGAAGAATGCACAGAAGCTGAGAGAGTAGTTGCAGATGAGAGACAATTTGAAGACAGCTGTTGAAAACAGACTCTTGCTCTGGAGAAGCTAAGAGAGGACAAACACCCCAAGAGCAACTAAGAGTGACATTTTTGAGGAACTGCAGCCTAGAGAGGAACGTCCTGGGAGAAAGTCATTTTGAAACCAGAACTTAGGAGCAGACACCAGCCACATGCCTTCCCAGCTAACAGAGGTTTTCCAGACACCATTGGCCATCCTCCAGTGAAGGTACCCTTTATTGATGGACATTTTATGGCCTTAAGACTGTAACTGTGTAACCAAATAACCCCCCTTTATAAAATCCAATCCATTTCTGGTGTTTTGCGTTCTGGCATGGCGCATTAGCAAACTAGAACACAGAGGCTAATTTAATCCTTATCAAGAATGTTATAGGAAAGTTTCTTTTCATGCAGTAAAGAATTGTGTAGAAAATCCTTTGGGCTCTTTTCACCTGTGGGTTATTCTGGTTCTGATAATTTTCTAACAATGTACAGTGTTAGAGCAATTTTTCACTCTGGTTATACAATTAACATTCACACTTTACAGAAAGCTTTTTCTTCATTTTCGTGTGCATTGATTTACCATGAATGGTGGGTGATTTACACTCTCATCTATGTCTTCAGTTTATTTCTACATGGCTATGAACAGCTTCATTTTGAATTTCTCGTATAAGAGGCCATAATCCAATCCCTCCCCTGACCCCACCCTTCCCCTTACCAGGCTTTCAAAACTACCCCCTAGGAGAGGCTGGAGTTGCAAAGGGTTTCCCACTTGGAATCTCAATCTCCCTAACCACCATTCTTTAGACTTGAGCTGGTCTCCATCATGCAGAAGTACAGACCATGAGAAGATACAGAAAACAGAGAAGAACATCACAACTTCCCGTCTTTGTGACCTCCCAAACTTTCCCTCTGTCTTGTTTCATGCACCACTTGGCTCAGTCACTTTTATAAAAACACGCCTGATAATCTCAGATGCTAATAATGTAAAAAAGCACTGAACTTCCAGTTTGAGGAACATTACAGATTCTAATATTATTTTTAAAAATAATCAGATACCTGGGGGTACAAGGATGAAATTATTGAATTTTCTTTTTGCCCCCATGTGGTTGACAACAAAAAGGTTGGATGACTTGTTAAACTGTAATTTGAAAGCTATCACCATTTTTTGTATATGTATTATATTTCACAATAAGGAAATAACTGAAACTATGGTACTATAACTCATAACAACTTTGGGAATTTCCTATATAATTACTTGTTAAAGCACACCTTGAAAGATAATACCTTTTATATATACATATGTTATATTTCACAATAAGGAAATAACTGAAACTGTGGAACTGTAATCTATAACATTCTTAGAAATTTGTTTTCTACTTGTTAAATTTCACTTGGAAAGTTATCATTTCTATTGTATATATGTTATAATCTACAATAAAAAACAATATGAGTAACAAAAAAGTTTGGGTGAAAGGCAAGCTTATTTTCAGCTCTGTGCCATTCATCATCTGTTCTCGCCCTGGGGCTCTGTGGGGAGTCATCCTATTTCTTTTCCATGAAACAGAAACAAATAAACAATTCAATCTTCTTGGTTTGCCAACTACCTGTTAATTTTTTCCCCATCTGTTGGATGATGATGATTAAAGCTTTCAGATGCTCATTGCATCACCCTGGAACCAATCCAAAAAGGGGTTATCCTGGGTGAGTCTGACCTAATCAGCTGAATTTGAGTTGAACATAATGGAGATGACACTGGCATGGCCTGATGTAATCTGTGGACTTTGAGTTATCCCTGAATGTGATTATCTTCTGTGAGTCTGTTCTTATAATTTAATTTTCAGTTATCTCTAATAGAGATTATCTTGGGTGGGCCTGACCTAATCAGTTGATTTTGAGTTATCTGAGAGGTGATTGGCTTGGCTATTCATTAGACTTACAGTTATCCCTAAAGGAGATTATCCTGAGTATACCAGACCTTCTCAGTTGACTTTGACATGGTCAAAAAACAGATTATACTGAGTGGGTCTGACCTAACCAATTAGCTTTGGGTTTACCCTTAGGAGATTTCCTGGGTGGGCCTGACATTATCAGTTGATTTGTGTTATCCTTAAAGAAAATTATCCTGTTTTGGTCTGACCTTGTCAGTTGGGTTTGAGATGATCCTAAAATTGATTATTTTGGGTGGGTCTGACCTTATCAGTTGATTTCAAGTTATCCCTGAAGAATATTATCCTGGGTAGGCCCGAGCAAATCATTTGACTGTGATTCACCTAAAAGAGACTATCCTGGGTGGGCCTGAACTAATCATTGGCTTTGAGATGACCCAAAAAGCAGGATCCTGAGTGTTCCTGACCTTATCTGTTGACTTTGAGTTATCCCTAAAGGATAGTTCCTGGTTGGGTTCTCCTTATCGGTTGACTTTGAGTTTTCCCTAAAAGGAGATTATCCGGGGGAGGGAGGCCTGACCTAATCAGTGGACTAGAGTGATCCCAGGAGATTATCCTGGTAGGGCCTGATCTTATCAGTTGTCTTTCAGTTTATCTTAAAGCATATTATCCTGTTGGGCCTGACCTTACCAGTTGACATGGTGTTTTCCCTAGAAGAAATGATCCTTGCTGGCTTTGGACTTAACAGTTGACTTTGGGTTATCCCTAAAGGAGATGAATCTGAGTGGGCCTTGCCTTATCAGTTGAATTTGAGTAATCCTTAAGAAAATTATCCTGGCTAGGCCTGACCTTATCTTTGATTTTGACTTATCCATAAATGAGACTATCCTGGGTAGGCCTGACCTTATCAGTTGCCTTTGAGTTTTCCCTAAAGGAGATTATCCGGATGGGCATGACCTAATCAGTTGACTTTGAGATACCCTTAATGGAGATTATCCTGGGTGGGCCTGACCTTATCAATTGACTTTGCGTTACCCCTAAAAGAAATTATTCTGGGTGGAACTTATCTTATCAGATGACTTGAGTTGTCCTTAAAGGAAACGAGCCTTCATGGGCTGACCTTATCAGTTGACCTTTAGCTTTCCTTTATGAAGATTATCCTGGGTGGGCTTGACATAATCAATTGACTTTGAGTTAACCTTAATAGTGTTTATCCAGCATTGGGCTGACCTTATCATATGATTTTGAATTATCCCTAAGGAAGATTATCCTGTGTCAGCTTGACCTTAGCAGTTGACTGTAAGTTTTCACTGGACCTGACCTTATCAGTTGATTTTGAGATATCCCTAAAAGGAATGATCATGGCTTCATCTGAGTTTATCAGTTGTCTTTAAGTTATCCCTAAAGGAGTTTATCCTGGGTGGGCCTGACCTTATCAGTTGACACTGAGTTATCTGTCAAGAAATTATGCTGGCTGGGCCTGACTTTATTATTTCACTTTTAATTATCCCTAAAGGAGATTGTCCTGATGTGCTTGAACTAATCAGCTGACTTTAAGTTAACTTTAATGCAGATTATCCTGGGTGGGTCAGACCTTTTCAGTTGACTTTAAGTTATCCCTAAAGAAAATCATCTTGGGGCAGGGGGACTGAACTTATCAGTTGACTTTGAGTTATCCCTAATAAGATCATCCTGGATGGGACTGACTCATCAGTTAAGCGATGAGTTATCATAAAGAAGGTTATGCTGGTATGGCTTGACCTTATCAGTTGCTTTGTGTTACCTGTAAAGCAGATTATCTTGGGAGGCCCAACCTTATCAATATACTTTATCTTTTCCCTTAAAGACCTTTGCCTAGTTGGCCTGAACTTACCAGTAGACATTAAGTTTTCCCTAAAGGAGACTATATATATATCAGGGTGGGCCTGATATAATCAGTTAACTTTGAGTTAACCTTAACGGAGATTACACTGAGTGGGTCTGACTTTATCAGGTGACTCTGAGTTATCTCTAAGGAGATTATCATGGGTCAGACTGACTTAATCAGTGGAGCTTGAGTTAATCTTAAAGGAGATTATCTTAGGTGGGTCTAATCTTATGAGTTGACTTTGAGCTACCCTAAAGTATTTTAAACTTACTGGGCCTGATCTAATCAGTTGAATTTGAGTTACCCCTAAGAGGGATACTCCTGACTGACATGATCTTCTCAGTTGACTGGGTTATCCCTAAAGTATTTTATTCTGGGTGTTCCTGATCTTATCTGTTGACTTTGAATTCTCTCTAAAAGATATCTCCTGGGTGGGTTCTCTGTATCAATGGACTTTGAGTTTTCACTAAAGGCGATTCTCCTGGATGGGCCTGACCTTATCAGGTGAGTTTCAGATTTCCCTAAAAACGTATTACCATGGGTTGGCTGATGTAATCAGTTGACTTTGAGATAATGTTAATGGAGGTTATACAGAGTGATCCTGAAATAATCTGTTGGTTTTAACTTAGGCTTCCCTTGGGAGTCCTGACCTTATCTGTTGACTTTGAGTTATTCCTAAAGGAGATTATCCTGGGTGGGCTAGATCTTATCAGTTGACTTTGAGTTTTCCCAAAGGAAATTTTCATGGGTGGGTCTGACCACATCAGTGGACTTTGAGCTATTCCTAGAAGATTATCCTGGTAGGGCCTTACCTCATCATTTGACTTTGAGTTATCCCTGAAAGAGATTATCCTGGTGGCCCTGACTTTATCAGTTGATTTTGAGTAATCCCTCAAAGAGTTTATCCTGGGTGGGCCTGACCTTATCAGTTAGCCTTGAGTTACCCAAAAAGAAATTATCTTGACTGTGTCTGAATTTATTATTTCACTTTTACTTATCCTTAAAGGAGGTTATCCTGGGTGGGCCTGAACAAATCAGTTGACTTTGAGTTAACTTCAATGCAGATTATCTTCCGTGGGCCAGACCTTGTCAGCTGACCTTGAGATATCCTGAAAGAAGATCATCCTGGGTGGACCTGCCCTTATCAGTTGACTTGGAGTTATCTCTAAAGAATATCCTGTTTTGCCTGAACTTATCAGTTGACTCTGAGTTAACCCTAAAGGAGATTATCCTGGGTGGGACTGAATTTATCAGGTGACTTTGAGTTATCATGAATAAGATCATCCTGGGTGGGACAGAGTCATCAGTTTACAATGAGTTATCACTAAAGGAGATTATGCTGGGATGTCCTGAACTTGTCAGTTGAGTATTATCCCAAATGAAGATTATCATGGGGGCCTGACCCTATCATTATACTTTAACTTTTCCCTAAAGGAGTTTACCCTAGCTGGCCTTTGAGTTGTCCCTAAAGGAGACTGTATGGGTAGCCTGATGTAATCAGTTGGCTTTGAGTTGAACTTAATGGAGATTATCCTGGGTGGCCCTGACCTTATCAGTTGGTATTCCATTATTTCTAAGATTATTATGAGTCGGCTTGACTTAACCAGTTGACTTTGAGTTTACCTTAAAGGAGATTATCCTAGGTGGGTCTGATCTTATGAGTTGACTTTGAGCTATCCCTAAAGGATTTTATTCTGGATGGGCCTGACCTAATCAGTTGACTTTGAGTTATCCCTAAAGATTATCCTTGATGGGTCTGACCTAATCATATGAATTTAAGGTATCTCTAAAGGAGATTATCCTGGGTGGGCTAGACATAATCAGTTGACTCTGTGTTGTCTATAAGGGGTATTATTCTGGGTAGATCTGACCTAATGAGCCAGCTTGGAGATGATCCATAAAGAGATATTCCTGCTTGCACTTAACATAATAAATAGACTTTGAGTTATCTCTAAAGGAGATTATCCCACATTGGCCTGATCTAATCAACTGGCTTTGAGACTATCCAAAAGTGTTATCCAGGGTGGACCTGACCTGATAAGTTGATTTGTATTATCCTGAAATAGATTATTCTGGAGAGGCCTGACCTTCTCAGGTGGGTAAGGTGATCCAAAGTGAGATTATTCTAAGTGGGCCTCACCATATCAGCTGACTTTCCAGTTGTCCCGAAAGGAGATTATCCTGGGTGGATCAGACCTAATTAGTTGACTTTGAGTTACTCCTAAGGAAATTATCCTGGGTCAGCTTAATTTAATCAGTTGACTTTCCATTAACCTTAAAGGAGATTATCCTGAGTGAGTTTGAAGATATGAGTTGACACTGAGCTATTCCTAAAAGATGGGCTTGATCAGTGGAGCCATATAAATGAGCTGATGGGTAGAGGGAATTCAGTGCAGCTGTGAGTGATGTTTTGAAGAGCAGTTACAGCCAAGAGGGACACTTTGAAGAAAGCACAGGAGCTGCAGATAAGAGAAAGTTTGAAGACAGCCATTGAAAGCACTCTTGCTCTGAAGAAGCTGAGAGAGGACAAATACCCCAAGTGCAACGAAGAGTGACCTTTTTGAGGAACTGCAGCCTAGAGAAGAACATCCTGGGAGAAAGCCATTTTGAAACCAGAATTTTCGAGCAGACACCAGCCATGTGCCTTTCCAGCTAACAGAGGTTTTCCAGACTCCAGATACCATTGGCTACCTCCTGTGAAGGTACCCAATTGCTGATGTGTTACTTTGGACATTTTATGGCCTTAAGACTGTAACTGTGTAACCAAATAAACCCCCTTTTATAAAAGCTAATCCATCTCTGGTGTTTCGCATTCTGGCAGCATTAGCAAACTAGAACAGTTGGTTATTAAATGAATCCAACAACAAGACAAATATATTTGCTAATTAGTAACTATCCATTAAGGTCTAGTTGCAGAATATAGAAACTATTGCACACGTTTTTTTTAAGTAGAAAGTTATTTGATACAAGGAAATAGATGCTCACAAATTAGAAGGGATAGAGGGGCAGTGTTTAGGTTAAACCTACAGGAGACTGACCCTGGAACTTTGGTTTAGGAACACACTCCCATAGCAGCATTCCCAGGATTTGGAAGCCGCTGCCACTGCCCCAATAACTGCCTTCTCCAGTAACTATAGCATGGTTCCTGCTGTATGTAACTCATACCCCATGACCATGCTTGGTATCAGTAACAGTAGATAGCTTCCTACTCACTTCCAACTTCAAATCTCACCAAGTGCAGCTAATTGATGGAGTTTAATTTGTTTCCATAATCCTCCTTGCAAGAGAGGCTGGGAAATGTAGATTTTTAGATTGCCACCTAGTACAGAACATAAATGCCTAACTGAAGGTGAGAATTGACTGGGCAAGCCAATTCACAGCACGTGCCACAGAAACTAACCACTTATGAATGGTGATTTCTGAAAGGCTGCTATAATAGTACCCATGCCTGGCAGCCTTGAGTCCTTGTCCTTTTTGGGCTGAGTGTCATTAGTTTACTGATGCATTGGCAAACAGACAGGTACCCCTTCTTTCATTTTTGCCTCACATAATGACCAAATACAATAATTTTCTTTAAAAATAATTTGCTTTAAAGTGTATATTGCAACCCTCCATTCCCAACTGGCAGAGAGAATTGGGGAGAAGATGTGCTAGTTGGGCAATTCTGCTTCAAAGTTTGCTGTGTGACAATCCTCACATTTGGGGCAAAATTATTTTTAGGGAGCAGAGAACCACAAGATACTGGGCATTCCATTCCTAGGAGATAATTTGTATCAGTGATAACTGATAACGAAAACATGAGGTATTCTTCAAAATCTCTCTATTTTCTTCTGTCTTGAGGACTATTTGTATACCAACTGCTTCATACATTTCTATTACAGACTAGAGGAAATCTACTCTCAAAGCTCAAATGAGGGGAAAAAAGTTGCAGTTGGCTGTCATCACTGTCAATCAATCATCTCAGATACAAAAGAGGGAGGCAGGTAACTTTGTCCCCAAGAAAAGCAGAAGGTGTGGCCACAGATTTTAACTATGAATAGGTGTATCTTGGTGTGATCCTCCTAAGATAGAAAGATTTCTCTCTAGTGTTTCAAAACAATTCAAGTAAGAAAGTTCTCAATCTTTTACCCAAGTCCTTTAAGTTAGAAATTGTCAAGGAGAAGGGAGCCTTCACTGGTTTGAGTTATTTTCTAATTTATTATAAAATAATAATATTTTTTATTTAATAACCACAAACTTGACAATTTTAATCATGAAAAAATAATGACTTGCCTGGAAATGTACAGGAAGCAGCATGGCATTGGAAAATATGAGCCTTGGAGGTGGACAGATCTGAGCTCTGCCACTTATTTGTGTGACTGAACTGAAGAGCTACTGCTGCATTAAAAAAAACCATCTCAAAACTTAGCAGCTTAAAACATCAGTCATTTATTTAGCTCATGATTCTGCCGGTCAGCAATTTAGGCCAGTTCTCCTGTTCTCCCTGGATGTTGTCACATGCTTACAGCTACCGACAACGTTGGCAACGTGGTTCTGTTTCCAGGAGTTGTCTGGCTGTCAGCTGTGTATCTTCATTCTCCTCCATGTGCCCTCTCTTTTTGGAGCAGCCTGTCCCAACTTATTCCTTTTCCTTTGCAACAAGATTTGTAATACATTTTGAAAGTGGCCATAACTAATTTGCTTGAAAAGCTTTTCTTTAAGCATTTAAACATGTTCACCTCAGTTACTAGTCTAAGGGATGAGGGGATAATGGATGATATAGGTCCATAGAACTATAGCAACTGAATGTATTTCATTCATTCTTTGCGTGTGTGTGTTTACATATTTACAACATAAAATTTTCCATTTTAACCAATTTCAAGTATAGAATTCAGCATCATTAATTACATTCACAATATTGTGCTACCCTCACCAACGTCTATTACTAAAACTTTTCCATGATCCCTAACAGAAATTCTCCACTCATTAAGCATTGGCTTCCCATTCCCCCTCCTTCCTGTCCCTGGTAACCTGTAATCTACTTTCCTTCTTTATGAATCTGAATAGTCTAGTTATTTCATATAAGTTAGATCATACAGTAACTGTTCTTTTGTGTCTGGCTTGTTTCACTCAACACGATGTCTTCAAAGTTCATCCACACTGTAGCATGTATCAGAACATCATTTCTTTTTATGGCTGAATAATATTCCATTGTATGTATATACCATATTTTGTTTAACCATTCATTGGTTGATGAACACTCGGGTTGCTTCCTCCTTTTGCCAATTGTGAATAATGCTGCTATGAACATTGGTGTACAAATGTATCTGTTTGAGTCACTGCTTTCAATTCTTTTGGTTATATACCCAGTACTGGGGTTGCCAGGTCATACAATAATAATATGTTTAACTTTTTGAGATACAGCAAAACTGTTATCCACAGCAGCTGTACCATTTTACATTCCCACCAAAAATGTACAAGGGTTCCTATTTCTCCACATCCCTTTCCAGCACTTGTTCTTTTCCATTTTGTGAATAACAGCCATTCTAGTGGGTATGAGGGGGTACCTCATTGTGGTTTTGATTTGCCTTTCCCTAATGGCTAATGATGTTGAGTATCTTTTCACATTCTTATTGACTATTTTTATATCTTCCTTGGAGAAATGTCTATTCACATCCTTTTCCCATTTTGTTTTTTTTTTTTCCAGTGGCTTAAAACAACATTTATTATCTCACAGTTTCTGTTCGTTAGGAACTGGAATACAGTTTACCTGGGTCCTGTTATATAGGGTCTCTTACAGACTATAATGGAGATGTCGAATGAGGTTGCAGGCATTTCAAGGCTTGAGGAGAATTGTCCACTTGCAGGCTCACTCGGTTGTTGGGAGGGATCAGTTTCTCACACCTGTTGGACTGCGAGTTCAGTTCCTCTCTGGTGATTGACTGGTGGTTACCCTTAGGTCCTTGTAAATTTGGCCTCTCCATAGCACAGCTCACAATGTGACATTTGGCGCTTTCTCTCTCTCTTCTCCTGCCCGGAAGCCGACCCCTGCCGCCCGGGACCCCCGCGATGCCGGCCCCGCCCTACGCCTCCTGCCACGCGGCCCGCGCCGCCCTCCGCAGGCCCCGCTGCGGACGCGCGCTGTGCGGCGCCTGCTTCTGCGCCGCCTTCGAGGCCGAGGTGCTGCACACGGTGCTCCCGGGCCGCCTGCTGCCGCCCGGCGCCGTCGTGGCCGTGGGCGCCTCGGGCGGAAAGGACTCCACGGTGCTTGCGCACGTGCTACGCGAGCTGGCGCCGCGCCTGCGCATCTCGCTGCAACTCGTGGCCGTCGACGAGGGCATCGGTGGCTACCGGGACGCGGCGCTGGCGGCCGTGCGGCGGCAGGCGGCGCGCTGGGACCTGCTGCTCACCGTCGTGGCCTATGCGGACCTCTTCGGGGGCTGGACGATGGACGCTATAGCCCGCAACACGGCCGGCTCCGGCCGCAGCCGCGCCTGCTGCACCTTCTGCGGGGTGCTGCGGCGCCGCGCGCTGGAAGAAGGGGCGCGCCTCGTGGGCGCCAAGCACATCATAACGGGTGAGCGCCTCCCATTTTGTTTTGAATTTTAAAAACTTTTTATTTTGAAATAATTTTAAACTTACAGGACATTTGCAAAAATAATACAAAACCCATACAGAGAACTCCAACTCCCCAATGTTAACATTTTGCCACATTTGCTATATCATTTTATCTATCCATCCATGAATTCATCTATCTTTTACCTATCAATTTTCTAAACATTTGAGAGTACATTGTGTAGATCATGCTCCTTAAATATATAATATTTCTATGTACATTTCCTAAGAATAGGGATATATATACTTAAGTAACCACCTTAAGTACAGTTATTAAGTTCAAGAACTTTAACATTGACATAAAGCTTTCAGTCTCTATTCTAATTTTTTTATATGTGCCAATAACATCCTTTTGGGGCTTATCTCTTCCATTATTAGATCCAGTCTAAGATCATGTACTGCATTTAATTGTCACTGACTTTTTAGGTGCCCCTTTTTAAGAAACTGTGGAAACTTAGAAACAATATAAACTTCCCTGTCTCAATCACTCCCAGCATACCATTCAGTGGGATTAATTACATTCACAATGTTATATTACCTTCACCATCATCTATCATCAGAACCTTCCCATATCCCCAAACAGAAACTCTATATCCATTATCCTTTGCCCGTTTTTCAACCAGATTGTTTGTTTATTTTTTTTGTTGTTGATGATGAGTTGTAGCTATTTTTTGTATATTCTAGATATTAAACCCTTCTCAGATATATAGTTTCAAAATATGTTCTCTAATTCTGTAGGCTATCATTTCACATTCTTGATAATGTCCTTTGAGGTACAATAGTTTCATAAATTTTGATGAAGTCCAATTTATCTGTTTTCTTTTGTTGTTTGTACTTTTGGTATAAAGTCTAAAAACTCATTGCTTAATACAAGGTTCTGAAGATATTTCCCTATGTTTTATTCTAAGATATTTATAGTTTTAGCTCTTTTTTTCAGGTCATTGATCTGTTTGGGGTTGATTTCATATTTGGTGTGGGGTAGAGGTCCACTGCCATTCTTTTGCAAGTGGATGTCCAGTTTTCCTAGCACCATTTGTTGAAGAGACTCTTCTTTCCCATTGAGTGGACTTGGCACCTTTGTAAAAAAATTGACTGTAGATGTCTGGGTTTATTTCTGAACTCTCAATTCTATTCTATTGGTCTATATGTCTGTCCTGTGCCAGTCCTGTTTAGATTACAACTTTGTGGTGAGTTTTGAAATTAGGAAATGTGCAACCTCCAACCTTCTTGTTCTTTTTCAAGATTCTTTTGGTTACTCAGAGCCCTTTGCACTTCCATGTGAATTTGATGACTAGCCTTTCCATTTCTACAAAGAAGGCTCTTGGAATTTTGATTGGGACTGTGTTGAACCTGTAAATCACTTTGGGTACCATTGACATCTTAACCATATTACATCTTCCAATCCATGAATATGGGATATGTTTCCATTTCTGAGGACTTTAATTTCTTTCAGCAATGATTTGTAGTTTTCCTTGCATAAGTTCTTTACATCTTTGGTTACATTTATTCCTAGATATTTTATTCTTTTAGTTGCTATTGTAAACAGAATTGTTTTCTTGATTTCCTTTCTGATTGTTCATTGCTAGTGTAGCAATACCACTGATTTTTGTTGATCTTGTACCACACCACCTTATTGAATTCAGTTATTAGCTCTAGTAACCTTCTTATAGATGCTTCCAGATTGTTATTCATTCTTTTGACAATTATTTGAGTGTCTATCACGTGCCAGACTTTGACAAGTACATGAATATCTACCACATGCCAGAGACAGTTCTAGACCCTCAGGATACAAAAATAAACGGGGTGGGGGGATAAAACTACAATTCCCAGAACGTCTTGTTCTGCTCCTCTTTCCTACTGGGTGCTTCTTTCCACTAGTCTCTTCCCAAGATTCCAGTTGTGCAGAGAAGCCCCATCCCCTCACCTGCCATTTCCTGTTCTCTCCTTAGAAGATGTATACTACAACTCCCACAATGCCCTCGTAGGGCACCCTATAAAGGGGCCGTCTCCCTCTAGGCCTTGCCTAGGACGACTACAGTTCCCTGAATGCCCCTCTTCTCCTCTTGGGTGTTATTGCTCCTTTTCCCGTTCGGGACGCGGTAAAAGCCAGCAAGAGTGCCAGGCTTAGGGTCGTCTGTGTCCTTCCCCGGGGCAGAGACGAGGCGGTGACTTGCCACTTGGTCGCTGAGCCCGGGAAGGAGCGTAAAGGCCGCCGTCCCTCCTGTCCGGTTCACCTCACCATTCCTTCCTGTCCTACTCTTCCCGCGGCCGCCTGGACGGCTTCGGGACTGACTGTCTGGGGCAGGGGCGAGGCCACGGCCCTCGGGGCGGCAGTAGCGGTGTCAGCGCTGGGGAAGAGGAGGGAAATGGCGTCGGAGCTGGAGCCGGAGGTGCAAGCCATTGACCGGAGTTTGCTGGAATATTCGGCTGAGGAGACCGCGGGGGTGAGTACCGGGACCTGGGCGTGTAGGTCGGGCCCTCGCTGGTGGTGCCGGGAGGGAGGAATCGACTCCTGGATATCCCAGAGCAGCCCGGCCCTGACTTGGTGTAACGACCGCTCCGGCCTCTTCGGCCTCCTTAGTGTTGTCTTGTGGAGTAACGGCCCGAGGAGGCCACCGACCCTTACCCTCTCCTTCCTTTCCTTTTAATCCTTAAATGGGCCCAGAGATGCATAGTGCTCCAGCCACTTTTACTTTCCCCTTCTGCCCAGGCCAACAAAGAGCTCTTGCAGTATTCTTCCTTTCCCCGAGCTTCCCATTAAGTCGCCAACACACGGGCCTTTGCCCTTTATTCCAGCTCCTGGAAGATGGGAGGGAAAGAGACGATTCCTAGTGATTTGGTGTAAATGCCCTACTTTGACTTCCTGATTCCTTTTCCTGAGGTAAATGGAGCAGTGCCTCCTCCGCTAAAACATGCCACATTAAGCGGGCCCCTCCTCTTTTTTTTCTGGGGCTGCCCTTGGTAGGCACCAAGGATGCAAGCGACACTGTTCTCCCTCATTTTTCTCTACTGTGCGTTTTTGTACCTGTTTGGTCAGCCGACAGTGTCCTTGAAGGTTTGGGAAGTAGTATCTGGACACATTTACTGATTGTGTGAAACTAGTAGTGGAGGCTAGGAGATTTAAAAAATAATTTCTCTAGAATTTTGGGGTAGTTGGATGGAGAAAAAGTGCTAAATAACTTTGAGCGAGTAGCCTTCAACAAATAGAAGCTAACAGTGAGAGGGTTGGCCACAGCATAGTAGTAGTTATGCCCCAAACTTAAACCATTCAAATCAAGAATTGTACTGAAATTTGAAATATGCTAAATATAACCAGCAGAATTGTAAAATGATTACTTTGATAAAATTCAGTGACATCTTTCCCCAAAAAGGACAGGGAACACCTATTAGAAAAGATTGTCTAGAATGTTTTTGAATGGACCAAAACAACTTAGGCCACACTCCTAAGGCCTGCAATTTAGAAAGCTTCTAGGAAGGGAGTGACCTCTGAACACAAGTCAATAATCTTAATGTTATGAACAAAATTTGAGGGGAGGTACAGTGGGGTTATTGGTCAGTGACAAGCTGTCTTAGGTGAATTAATGACACTAAAGTCATGGGGGAAATAAAAGACAGTAGGAGTAGAGGTGAAAAGTGTAAAGAAATAGACTGCCAGTTCAATGATGATGATTTTTCTTTAACCATGTCCTGACATACATGTTTAGTCCAGCTCTGTTTTCATTTACTTTCTGTGTAATATTGTAACAGCTCAAGGATTTTCAGCCCCCATCTGCCTTTCATTTACTAGAAAAATTTGAAAAAGGAAATGAAAACCGTGTTACAGGTAAACCGTAAAGTAATAATAACAGCCATTCCTTATCCATGATCTCTTCTATTGACATCTAATCATTTACCTCAGAGTTTTTTGGTGTGTTTTCACTCTCACTGAATTTTGTGGCGTCTGTTGGCCCAGTGGTGTAGGATACTTACTCTATTATAACTAGTCTAAAAGTGCTAATTATTGAGTGAAGAGAGCTTCTCCAACTTGTTGAGGATCCTGAGGAAACCAGTTATAAAGCCAGGGCTGAATGCCAACACTCCTGGTTTTTGTGCAGTGACATTCTCAAGCAGATGCAGTGGGGAAAATAAAGGAAATGTAATAACAGTTTATTAATTTGGACTTTAAAATTTGAGTCTGTGAAGATCAACAAACTGATACACATTTGATGTTTGTTTACTTTTTAAAATGGCTTTCTGAACAATAACATAAAGGAAGAAAAATGTTTAGTCTGAAGGCCAACAAATTCCTTCAAATAAAGAACAGACAAACTAATATTAAAATATAAGGTCTCCTCACCCAGGGGAGTGAATCTCCCTGGCAACATGGAATATGATTCCCAGGGAGGAATCTAGACCTAACATTGGGGGTGAAGAACATCTTCTTGACCAAAGAGGGGATGTGAAAGGAAATGAAATAAGCTACAGTGGCAGAGAGATTCCAAAAGGAGCCGAGAGGTCACTCTGGTGGGTACTTTTACGCACAATATTGACAACCCTTTTTAGGTTCTAGTGAATTGGAGTAGCTAGCAGTAAATACCTGAAACTGTCAAACTACAACCCAGAACCCATGAATCTTGAAGACGATTGTATAAAAATGTAGCTCATGAGGGGTGACAACGGTATTGGCAAACCGTAAGGACCATACTCCCCTTTGTCTAGTTTATGGATGGATGAGTAGAAAAATGAGGGAAGGAAAACAAACAAACAAACAAAGGCACCCAGTGTTCTTTTTTACTTTAATTGCTCTTTTTCACTTTCATTTTTATTCTTGTTATTTGTGTGTGTGTGGTAATGAACATGTCAGGGATTGATTTTGGTGATGAATGCACAACTATGTAATGGTACTGTGAACAAGTGAATGTATGCTTTGTTTTGTATGACTGCATGGTATGTGAATATATCTCAATAAAATGAATTAAAAAAAAAAGGTCTCCTCCTCGGCTAATGTAACCTGTCTTTACTTTGTGAAGAGTTTACTGTCTGTATCGAGTTATGATAGCATAACACTTAGAACTAAACTCTCAGCTTAGGTTCCAGGACTGCCCTTTTCACAAATAAAGATGAATTAACAAAGTTTCCCTCTCAGGTTGAAAGTAAATTTTAGAGAAGGTAAACAAGTAAAGAAAACAGTTATTGCAGCCGTTAAACCTCTGTTACAGATAATTTGTTGGGATCACATCCGTTTAAAATTGAGCACTAGTGTTGTTTTTCCAAACTTTATTTACATAGTGTCTTATTTCTAGTATGAAGAGGAAGGACTTTTTGTGATCCTATCTCTCCTAACTAGTATGCTTCGGAGATAAAAAGCTTCTAAGCTTTGGATATTGTGGAGGTTTGGATGCATTATGTCCCCCAAAATGCCATGTTCTTTAATGAAATCTTGTGGAGACAGATGGATTAGTGTTGATTAGGTTGGAATCTTTGGATTAGGTTGTTTCCATGGAGATGTGACCTACCCAACTGTGGGTAATATCTTTGATTAGATTATTTCTATGGAGGTGTGGCCTACTCATTCAGCATGGGTCTTAATTAAATCTCTGGAGCCCTGTAAGTGCTCAGACAGGAGCTCGGTACTGTAGCCAAGAGAGACATTTTGAAGATGGCCACTGAAAATAGATTTTTGCTAGTCCAGAGTTTGCCTTGGAGAAACCAAGAGAACACCCCCAGATGCCTAGAGAGAAACATCCTGGGAGAAAACCATTTTGAAATGCAACCTGGGAGCAAGCAGATGCCAGCCACATGCCTTCCGAGCTAACGGAGCTGTGCCCCTCTTCTTGGGACACAGCTGTCTTCTAGTATTCTGAGCTCAGCCATTTCTAAAAGCCTCTTTTTATTCATTTATGTAGTTTTTTTTTTCTTTCAGCTCCACCTCCTCTCTGCCAGGAGCGACCTCAGGGTACTTCCCTGCTTGCTCTAGGTTTATCTGTGCTTGTAGCTTGTATTCACTAGTCCACATTTGTTAATTAAAACTGCATTTGGAGCTTGATTGAACTACATTCCCTTGCTCTGACAGGGACCACTTTTTTCTCCCATAGCAAAGTTTTGCAACTCAGCCTGCCATGCCAGTAGGGAAGGGGCAGGGGCTCCAGCTTCACAGTTTGGGGAGCTTTACTTATAGTTGTATGCTGCGATCTCAGCTGTTCCACCCATTCCAGACTGGTGTATGATGTGTGCTCAGTAACGGATGTCCCCCAACAGTTGTTCCAGACTATTTACTAGTTGTTCCTGGCTATTTACTAGTTGCTCTAGAGGACTAACTAAATTCCACATGTCTCTATGCCGCCATCTTTCCCTGCCTCTTCTTGTATCTGCTTTTACGTTAGAAATTTGTTTCTCCATGTACTTTCTTAAATTTAAGGTTAAGGACTTTCTTTTCCTTGTTACTGTGCCTACCTCAATCTTCCCTTTTGCTTTTAAGTCTTACCAAGCTTGTTAAATTGTATTTATAATTAAGGATGAACACAAGCTGGAGTGGCGGTCTGCAGGTCATGTGGTGGTGTTTCTTTTTTGCTTTCTCAGCAGTGTTCAGTTGAGTTAGGTGCTTTTTGAATAAATGAGTTGTTACTGTATCTCCCTTTTGCAAATGTTGAAAGTGACTTAGTGCCTCATGTGCTTGTGGCCATAGAGAATAGAATAGTTTTGTTTTTCTGTCCTGTTGCAGGTTCAGGGCCTCTGGCATGGAAGGAAAAACAATCTAACTTGCTTTTCTTATAATGTTTCCCATTTTAGGAAATGGCATTCTGTCTACTCAGAAACCTGAATCACCCATACCCATTTAGATACTAAGTCCAGCTGGTTTGCCCTCTTATAAACCTATCAAATCATTCTACTTCTGCTCATCTCCATTACAACTACCCTAGTTCAAATGACCTTGATTTCATCCCCTGACCTCCTAACTGGGCTCCCATATCCATTCTCACCCCTTCTGATTCATTCTCTAAATGGTAGCTGAAGTGAGCTTTGAGGCAAATCTAATCATATCTCCTATTTTGGAGCCTTGATTGCCCCTAGGATGACAAAAACCAAAATCCATTATGAGGTCTTCAAGATTTCTGTCTACCTCTCTAAGCTGATCTCATACCAGTCTCCTCTTTCTCCCTGTGCTTTAGCTCTTGTTAATTACCTTTTCCACGTCTGGGCCATTGCTTTCATCTTCCTCTAACCTAGAGTTTCTCAACCTCAGTGCTATTGGCATTTTGGGCCAGAAAAATTCTTATATTCTAGAGGCTGTCTGGTGCATTATAGAATGTTGAGGAACATCCCTGGCCTCTACCCAGAACCCAGCCACCACCCACCCAACCACCAGGTGGTGATAACCCAAACTATCTCCAGACATTGTCTAATGGTCCTCAGGTGGGGAAGGGAGCCCAAATCACCCCCAGTTGGAGCTACTGATAGCCAGTTCTGACTTTGGATCTCAGGTTACTTCTCCAGCAATTCTTCTGAACTCCTTGATCTGTTATTCCCTGCTTTAGCACCCTGCTCTTCTTGATAAAAGCTAAGGCACATAGAATTTATGTCCAATATCTGTCTGCTGCACCCGACTGTAGCACCATAGAGCACAGGGATCATGGATGACTTCTTTACAAATATGTGCCCTGTTCCTAGCATGTTGCCTAGAACAAAGTGTAGGCTCTTAATAAAAATTAAAAGTGCATAAAGTAAGAAAATGTGCACATAGACAATCCAATATATAATTAATGTTTTATCCCACAGAGAGAAGAGTGATACTTACTATTGAATGCTGTTTAATGATGAGGTTCACACCTATGAACAAGTTATTTATACTCTTCAGAAAGCTGTTAACTGTACACAGAAAGAAGCTATTGGCTTTGCAATTACAGTAGATCGAGATGTAAGTAATTTCATCATATTGATAATGTGTAATAAATCAAACTTTATCACATATAAAGTATCCCAGAAAATTGAGTTACAGGCATGTATATCTAGGCTATTTTTAAATTTCATTTCAATATTGACCCAAATGTATATTTAGTATAATTGTAAGCTGTTGCCAGATAGAAAGTTTAAGAGGAAATATAGATTCAGTTGCCCATGTTGTACTCAGTGATTAAAAATATTCAGTTATGAAAATGTAAATTATATCAGCCTAGAAAATAAATGTGGAATTCAAGGAAATATACTTACTAATGGCTTGAAAGAGTTAAGATAGCTTTGAAGGAAAATATTTTAATTTACTTTTCATTGATGAATAGGATGAATGTTGTAAATATTAAAAATTGAGCAGAGTTGTTATATGCTCAAGTTTGTTTAGTAGTTTAAAACTTATTAATATTGAATGCATTATTTTTACAAATTGATTTTAAATATCTTTATTTACAGGGACATAGGTCTGTTCTATATGGAGACTTCCAGTATTGTGAACAAGCAAAATCAGTAATTGTGGTAAATAATTTTAAAACATGCCGTTATTATTTTTTATTATTTGAAAACTTACTTCCATATTTTGGCATCTGTGAGCCCATTTTTCTGCCTTCATGAATGTAAAGCCAGTATCAACCAAAAATCATATTTAAAGATGTTTCCTGAGCATTGCATTATTGAGTTACCTAGTTTTTTAAGCTGTGTAAGATTGTTAAAGAAAATTAATGTTTATATAAGACATATTCTTTGTCTTTCTGTTTCCGTATCAGAGAAGTTTTAGGTTTTTGCTTTTTGTTTCATTTTGTTTTTAATTGATAGGGTTCACATTACTTTTTATGAATTAAATTGGTCTTTAGCACCAAGATTAGAATTCATGGGAAGCTAGAATTAATGAGATAACTACTCTCATTAATTCATTTTTTCATTTCCATGTGTGCTTTTATACTTTATATATACTATATATTAAGTATCTGTCAACATTATATATATCCTTGGTACCTTATAACAAGGTATATAACATATCCTTGTAGCATTTAGAGGATTATTTCTCTAAAAGAGAACTGTTCCTCACATTTACACTTACTGTGGTGTTAGAATTTATTATTTTTACTGTTCCATGTAACTGAATTTTATGTAAAATGTTCCTTTTAAAAATAATTTTATGTATTGTGAATTATTTTAAATATACAGACAAGAATAGAGATAACACAATGAATGACACCTGTGTGCCCACAATATACCTTATTTTCTTCATATTTATTTTAAATGAATAAAATAATACAGAGACCCATGTATTATCTCTTCTTAATCCAATTCCTTTTCCTCCTTCCCTAGAGATAACTACTCTCATTAATTCATTTTTTCGTTTCCATGCATGATTTTATACTTTATATATACTATATATTAAATATCTGTCAACATTATATATATTGATTTGGAGGTTTTTGAATTATGTAACGATTCATATGAATATATTGTACTGAAATTTGCCTTTTCATTTCAGTGTTTTACATTTAGTTATGTTCATACATGTAGTTATAGTGGTAGTGTTTGCATAGAAATGGACAGATATCTTATTGAAACAGACTAAAGTCTAGAAATAGATGCTATGAATAATAGGAGATTACGGTTGCATTCTGAGAGAGAAGAGCATCTAAACCAAGACTAGAACTTCAGGAGTTAGAAAAGAAATCATGCACATTTTTTGGCTACATAAAAAAGCTGCATAGCAAAATATATAAAACAGTCAATAGACAAATAGTATATTTGGAAAGCTATTTCTGACACAGAGGATAGTTAATATTTATGATAAACAGAGGGCTCTTACAGATTATTTAGTAAGGAATAAACAACAAAATAGAAAAATAGACAAAGGATATGAGAAGGCAGATCACAACAGACAATCCAGGTGGCCAATATTCATGAAAAGAGGCTCTAATTCACCAGTAATCAGTAAAATAACGATCTACTACTCCTAACAATTTACTGCATAGAAATATAAATACCAGTAACTATAAAAGTATATTTACAAAGATATTCAATGTTGCTTTAGTTACAGAAAATTAGAAACTGATTATGAATGCCCTTCTCCAGAGAATGTTTGAATAAATCCATACTACAGAATATAATATAGCCATGAATAGCAATGAGAAAATTAAAGCTGTATGGGATGGTTTAGGAGTATGGTTATGTATTGTATGTTTTGTTAGTTGAGAAAAGCAAGATACTAAAAATGTGTATAATATCCCATTTTGTAAACCAAATTGATAAAATAAAAATTTTTATAAATGTGTACCTATTTAACATATATATGGAGAAAGTTTGGAAAGATGAGCTTGGTTAACATGGGTTAGGGAGTGGAGAGAGGATCCAAGCAACAAATGTAAAGGGGAAAACAGAAAGTATTCATACATGATCTCATCTATAAATGGGATAAATATTTAAATAATTTTATTGTAATTGCACTAAGGAATTAGTTTAAAGACAGAGCACATTTAGCATTTAAAAATCTATAGTTGTGATGAATAAAAAAATAAATAAAAATAAATTTTAAAAAATCTGTAGTTGATAGAGCAGATTTTCAAAATGGAACCAAAGATTCAGGTTATTCATAAACAGTCTTCTTAATTTTTTGTAAGAATCCTAAGAAATAGTTACAGCCTTTTCTTCTTGTTATTTTTTTTAATTTAATAAATTTTATTTTGAAATAAATTCAATCTTACAGAACAGTTGCAAAAACAGTACAAACCCCATACATAGAATTCCATCATACCCTGACCCCACCCCCACCGATACTCTGATCCACCACCTTTAACATCCTGTCACACCACCATTTCTTTCTTCCCCTCCCTCTCTCCCCCTCTCCCTTCCTCCCTATCTGTCAACCATCATCTATTGCTCTGTCCTCTGAACCTATGAGAACAAGCTGCACATATCTTTGAACAAAAATATAATTCACATTTACCTTTCCCATGGACAAGAACATTCTTTTCTGCAGTCTCATTAAGCGCAGCTAAGAAGTTCAAGAAATTCAACATTGATATAAAGCTTACATTCTATATTTCCTTTTTTTTTTTTACTTGTTTCCCATCTGTGTCCCTTTGAGCCTCCTCTCCTCCATCCTCAGATCCCATCCAGGATCATCCTTGGCATTTAACTGTCATCTATTTAGACTTTTTCTTTTTCAATTGTGGAAACATATATATAGCCTAAATCTTCCCATTCTACCCCCTCCCTAGCATTCCATTAGTGGGATTAATCACATTTAGAATGTTGCAATGCTGTCATCTTCCCACCATCCATTTCTGGAAGTTTCCCTTCACCCCAAACAGAAACCCTACTCTTATCTCTTAACTCCCCATTACCCCTTCCCCCACTTCTCAGAACTCCTACTCTGATTTTCATCTCTATGGTCATATTTTCTGATACTTTCTTTGTGTTTACCATGAGGCTTAAATTTAACGTCTTAAATCTACAACAATCTTGTTTTTCTTTGATACCAACTTAATTTGAATATGACACATAAACAATGTTCCTATACTCCATCATTCCCCCACCTTTATGTAGTTCTTGTCAAAAATTACCTATTTTACACTGAGTCCAAAACCACTGATTTATCATTACAGTTTATGTATTTTAGATCCTGTAGGAAGTAAATAGTGGAGTTATAAATAAAAAATACAGTAGTATTGGTATTTATATTTACCATGTGGTCTTTACTGGAAATCTTTATTTCTTCATGTAGTTTCAGTCAATTGTTTAGTGTCCCTTCCTTTCAGCCTGCTCAACTACCTTTAGCATTTCTTGTAGTCCTGATTACTGGTGATGAAGTCCCTCAGCTTTTGATTATCCGTGTTTTCATCACCTCCTCATTTTTATCCTCCAGGTGTTTGTGAATTCTCCAAGTCTCTGATGGTAATTGACTTCTATTTGTATTCCATTGTGGTCAGAGAATGTGCTTTGAACAAACTCATTTTTTTTTAAATTTTATTGAGGCTCATTTTTATGTCCCAGCATACGGTCCATTCTGGAGAAAGATTCGTCATCACTAGAAAAGAATGTGTGTCCCAGTGACCTGGGATGTAATATTCTATATATGTCTGTTAAAATTCTCTCTCTCCTTTCTTTGTTTCTATGTCGGTAGGGCTGACTTTAGTATCTGAAGTAGAGCAGGTCTTTTATTAGCAAAATCTCTCAGCGTTTGTTTGTCTGTGAAAAATTTAAGCTCTTCCTCAAATTTGAAGGAGAGTTTTGCTGGATAAAGTATTCTTGGTTGGAAATTTTTCTCTCTCAGAATTTTAAATATGTCATGCCTCTGCCTTCTCGCCTCCATGGTGGCCGCTGAGTAGTCACTACTTAGTCTTATGTTTCCTTTGTATGTGGTGAATTGCTTTTCTCTTGCTGCTTTCAGAACTTGCTCCTTCTCTTCAGTATTTGCCAGTCTGATCAGAATATGTCTTGGAATGGGTTTATTTGGATTTATTCTATTTGGAGTTCACTGGGCATTTATGCTTTGTGTATTTGCATTGTGTAGAAGTTTGTGTATTTGCATTGGGAAGTTTTCCGCAACAATTTCTTTGAATACTCTTTCTAGACCTTTACCCTTTTCTTCCCCTTCTGGGACACCAATGATTCTTAAATTTGGATGTTTTGTTTTATCTATCATATCCCTGAGATCTGTTTCTATTTTTTTTTTATTTTTTTCTCCATTCTTTCTTTTGTTCTTTCATTTTCTGTTCTTAGTTCCTCAAGGAGGCTGAGTTGTTGTTCAACTTCCTCTAATCTTGTGTTATGAGTATCCAGAGTCTTTTTAATTTGGCCTACAGTTTCTTTAATTTCCATAAGGTCTTCTATTTTTTTATTTACTCTTGCAATATCTTCTTTATGCTCTTCTAGGTTCTTCTTTATGTCTTTTATATCCTGTGCCATGCTCTTCTTCATGTCCTTTATATCCTGTGCTGTGCTCTCATTGCCTGTCTAGTTTTTTGATTAATTGCGCCAAGTACTGTGTCTCTTCTAATCTTTTGATTTGGGTGTTTGGGTTTGGGTTCTCCATAGTGTCTGGTTTTATCATATGCATTAAGATTTTCTGTTGTTTTTGACCTCTTGGCATTTGCTTTACTTGATCTTTAATTTGTCAGAATTGCAGCTTGGTGGCATACACTTTCTCTAATTAACCAACAGATGGCTTCCGTGAGTTACCTATTCCCCTCAAGTCAGTTCTCCCCAACTTTGTCTTTGTGGTGTGTGGTGATCTGATTCTTGTGGGGTCCAGTTGGTGCACACAATTTGGGTGTGTTGTTGGTGCTGTACGCCCTGAATGAGGGGCATGTGTCTGAGCAGTTAGGGAGGAAGTGCAGCTTTAATAATCAGACCTCCCAGGTATTCCCGGAGATTTAAGGCTGTTCTCTGCCACTGACCCAAAAGTCCTTGGTATTGGCATAGGTTCCCTGGGATTTCCGAATGGTTCCGCCTTCCCTGCTGTGCTCTTTCAGGACCTCTGCTGAGGGAGGGAGGGCCGTGCAATGTCACAGGTGTGCGCTGGCCTCCAGGGAAGCCCTGGGACGCCAGGTCATGCAGGGGCATTCCCACCCCACTTCAAAGATGATTGAATGGGACACGTTTACTTCCCCCTTTCCACACAGCTCCTCCCTCCCAGCTCCAGGACAACCATCCGTGGGTGTACGAAAGGCCACTGTCCACGGCGGATATTGTGGCATGTGCACGGTGCTGCAGGAAAGACTCCCTGTCACACTGGGTTTCTTGGCACAGCTCTGTACTGTGGATTCAGCCCGAGGCAAGAGTGCCCCCACCTGCCGGGGAGATGGCTGCAGGTCATGTGTTTTTTTCTCCTTTTGGCTCCCCTTTGCTTCCCTGGGCCCGAGACAGTCAGCAGTGGGTGTGGGAAAGGGTATCCTCCACACCAGACACCGGGGTGTTAGCCCAGCCTGCTCCCGTCATATCTGCAGCTGCTCCTGGACTTTTTTTTTTTTTTTTTAAAGAACTAGTCTGTCTCCAAATGCCAACCCACTGTTTCCCCACACCACAGCATGGCTGAGGGACTTTCAGCCGACTCACTCACTCATTTCAGAATACAGACTCCTGGTTTCACCAAATGCATGGTCCCTGTAGATTTAGCAGACCTTGTCTGGCAGGTGCTGCTCTGGAAGTGGTGTTCTGGGTCACTTTCTGGTTTTTATCTAGTCTTTTTCATGGAGGTGTTTTTTTGCCCTGTCTCACCTAGCCACCATCTTAAGTTCTCCTCAGTTATAGCCTTTTATAGGATCTATAACAAGTAAGGCAAGACAAGTGATGTTTTCCTTACACACATGCATGAAAAACTCTTCAATGATGGTGATGATGTGTTTATATTAAATTAAAATGTAAGTTTTTTTCCTGCCAATAAAATAGACTTTTTAGGTTGTTTTTTCATCCTGCCATTTCTTTTTAAGAGTAATACCAGTCGGCAGACAAAGCCACTCAAAATTCAAGTTATGCATTCATCTATTGTTGCACACCAGAATTTTGGTTTGAAATTTTTGTCTTGGCTGGGAAGTATTATTGGATATTCAGGTATGTTCACAAAAGCTGGTGATGATATTGACTGTTCAGAGATGTTTGCTGCCTTTCAGATGTTTTTGTAGTTATTTTTCCTGGTTCCCTTTTTTTTAGTTTTGGTGTTTTCCATTGGGCACATGGTTGCCAAGTACAGTATTAATGAATGGAATCATGGAAGCAGTTTTCTACCGAAAATTTTCTTTAGGATACTTACCACCAATAATTTAAAGAATTTAGCATCTATTCTTTAATACTTATGTATGTAAGCTTTTTCTTTAGTTTTTAAATGATTACTGTTTGGTGGCCTAATTAAATTTAAGTTATTCCTTTTTTTTCTGATTGTTTTGTATGCTTGAAGAAGACTTAAATAGTGATTTAAATTATAAAGTATGGAATACAAAGTTATTAATGTTTTGGTCATTTTAATGCTTATATTAATATTTGAAGAACTTCTTTTCAAGTTTAGCATTTGGAAGATAGAGGAACTTGTCTTCCAGGGCTCTCAAGTGATTGGTGCTTAGTGAATTTTTGTTTATGAATAAAGAACATTTAGCATAGCATTAAGAAAGTACACTGGTAAATATCATAGTAAAGAGGTCATGTATTCTTTCTTTTGACTTTTAGCACGATTTTATATCATACTTACCTTTTGTTATCATGAGATATATAGTAATTTACAATAATCTGGTTTAATTAGCAAAAGTACTTAGAGAAAGATATTTATTTCAATGGTTTTGGGTGCTTTCCTCTTTAATTATATTCTTTAAAGATGAGAGGCCATCACTTTTCTGATAGGCATATATTTCAGCATTCTGGAGGAAGATTTGGTGTGTAATGCAAGATTTTTCTTTTTTTCTGAAAATATTAATAAATAGTAAAATATTTTTTGTGAAGAAATTTGACCTTTAATAAAACATGTAAAACTCTATAGACCAAATAGAATCACTATATTTTAATTTTGAAGTTGCTATTTCATGACTACTTTTCTTCCTGTTCTAAGATGGTCTTCGCTGGATTTTGTGTCAGGTTGGTTTACAAGAAGGGCCAGATGGTGAAAGCTCTTCTCTTGTGGATAGACTAATGCTTAGTGATTCCAAACTGTGGAACGGTGAATCCTTTAACTACTTTTAAGATATGTGGGAACCTATTTAGGTAATTGTGATGTTAAATTTTTTTGTTGTTTTATGTTTGTTTTTGGGGGGAGATATTAAATAAATATATTTATGTTTTCAAAAATTAACAAAGTTATTGTGTCAAATATGTATAAGTAGCATATATTATTTCAAAAGTTAGCAATCTCATTCTTTGAAAAAAATTTTGGGGGTCCAAGAACTTAAATAACCTTTAAGGGTAAGACATGTAACAAAGTGAATGTATTTCATGTTTTTCTTTCATATTTTGTTAGGAGATTATATTTTTTAAAAAAACGATTTTATACGTATACAGACTGCAAATATTTTATACTAAGAACACTGAAATATTTCCTCTTGAGACTTAAAATATAATTGATTTTACAAAAATTTCAGAAATGTAATTTTTTGCTTTTTGGAATATTCCTCTTATATCCTGATCTTTTTCTTAACAGATGCTAGGAGTGTGTATCATCAGTTGTTCATGAGCAGTCTGCTTATGGATTTGAAATACAAGAAACTGTTTGCTATTCGATTTGCAAACGTGTTTTCTCAATTTTGAAGATTAACAAAACGGTTGGTATATTAAGAGGACCTGTAGCCCATGACTGTATCCAGGCTTCATAAAATGAGCAGCTAATAGTAAGGTGTCTTGATTTTAAATTCTAGTAAACTTCGTAAATGACCTTTTATCTTTGATCAATGTCTTGCCCATCACCTCCCGTGATAATATGATCTCCATCTATGCAGCATACATTTCCCTTTATTTCCAAAGGTGACATGAAATGATAATGAACAATTTAAACTATGCTATTATGAAATTATGGTATTGTTCCTATTAAATTTTGTGCAAGGAAAAGATAATCTTATTTAAGCTGACATTTATATATAGATTCCAATTCAGTAATCATGAAACTCTAGGTTGATAATATGGTTGAATTATATTCTTCTCCCTTTGTAGCAGCATGCGATTAAGCAAACTGCTTATTTGCCTGAATTAGAGGTTCTTAACCAAGAAACTATGTGAGAGTCATTTCGGGATCTCTTTCAAAATGCATATGTTTGTGTTGCATTCTCAAGCCTGCTGAAGCACATTCACTAAGAGGAGCCCAAGCATGTACATATTGAAAGAACCACCTATGTGATTCTGATTTGCATCCAGAAGGCTGAAAGTCTGGTTTCATCAGAGACAGTGTAACAGCTCTGGTTTATTCCCTCCAGTGTACGGTGTCATCCCAGGATTTTAGTAGCTGTTACTTCCTATTTGGTCTCCCTAAATTAATGAATATTTATAGAAGATTCCATTGTTAGAAATAATTTCAGTTATTCTTGTCATAGCAGTGTTATCTCATTGACTTCCTCCAGCAGTGACTTTTCATTATAATCCTTAAACATTTGGTCAATGTGGATTAGAGGTGAATCTCCCCTTGTTGTTCAGAATTACCAGCAGTTGCAGAGAGATTTCATGGACGATGATCACGAGCGAGCAGTTTTGGTGACTGCTCTGTCTGTCCAGTTCTTCACCGAACCTACTCTGGTGAGTAGTGCTTGCCTTTTCTTTGTAACTGATAGCTGGCACTCCTTGCCTTTTTTGCCTTCTTAATAGAACTATGAGTGTTTGCAGAGTAATTATGTGACAGATGACCACGACAGAGAGTTTTCAGTCACAGACCTCTCAGTACAGATATTCACAGTTCCTTCACTTTAAGTACTGAAATACTAAGAAGAACTTTTCTTGTTTTCCATTAACAGAAGTAAATAGAGAATAATAAAGAACTAAGATCTGTATATTCCAGAATAGAGTGACATTTCCTTAATGGGCAGTTAGACTTCAGATACCTTCAGCCATGCTAGAAAATATCCTTGAATATCAAAGTAATCTGAGGAAAAATTCCATTTTAGAAAAACAAAAACAACTGGGTAAGGCTTCTTGTTATTAAAACTACTGTTAAAAAGCTCTTAATCCTTACTTTTTCATGATATTTCCCTGAGGTTTTGGACTAAGTTAAAATTAAACTGATTGGTTTAACAAATTCGATCCATGATGTTAGACTCAGCATATTGTATACCATCTCACATATTGAAGAACTACCACTCCACCACCCCCACCCCACCCCCAGGAAGGAAAGAAGTAGCTAAGGCAATTGAATCACAATGATTGAGTAGTCTTTTATACAAATCACTGGTGGCTCCTGAAAGCATCACTATGTTTCAGTACCATACAATAGTTAAAATTCATATTTATGATTTATGATACTGAATGCCTGTTATTTATCGGGCTTCGTTCTAGGCTTTAGGAATGCAATGGTGAATGGAAACAGACATGGACCCTGCCCTCATGGAACATAAAGTAGTGGGAAAGACTTAGGTAAATGAATCTAATATTATAATGAAAACTGAAAAAATAGGGTGATTTAAGAGAATATAATAAGTGCTTCATTCAGGAAATGGAGAGAAGGAAAAGGAGGGGTGTCCATGCATAGGGCCAGTTCTTAAGAAAGTCCTAAAGTAGGGAGGACCACTACCAACATGGGAAACAGCAAGAAAGCCAGTAAGGTTGAAGATCCTCAAACATGGAGTAAAATGAGACCAGAAAAGCAGACAGGGGCCATATCTTATAGGTAAGAGCATTGTACGGTTAAGAGCTCTTAAAACTTACGAACATTAAGTTTTAGTAACAGCTTTAATTTCCAGTTTTTTTGTTTTTTTTTTTAATGACTGGTTTTTCACAAGATTATTTTATGCTCAAGGATGTGTTCTAGTACAGTTGAAGCTGTTTGAAGCCTATTTGCCCATAAATGAAATATTATTATACTCCAAATTAAGGATTTTGGTTTTATCTTAACACAGGAAGTCATTAAAGAGTTTTAAGTAGCACTTATATCATAACTTTTACCATTTTAAAAGATCATACATTTATAATTTGGGGAATGAATTGACAGAAGGTAAAAGTGAAAGTGTGGGGAAGCTAAATAGAAGCTAATACAAAAATCCTGACAATAATTGATGGAACTTTAAACTGGGATGGTGGCAATGGTTCTAAGAGTTGTGAGAGGTATTTAGGTAGTAAAATCTGATCAGGTGTGGGGTTTGAGGGACATAAAATTTGGTGATTGAGTGGATGTTTGGTTTGACAGAGAAGTACAAGGGTAATTCTCAGGTTTCCGTCCTGCAACTGAGTGTGTGTTGTGCCAGTTACAGGTAGTGCTGGAGAATAAGTAAGATTTGTGAAGAGGGAAAGTGGTGTTTTCAAGTTTAGTCAGGATTGAGTTTGAGAAGCATGGGTAGTCGTATTGATCTTTTTGTCCTTTTACATTGCTAGTACCACACTGTTTTAATAATTATAGCTTAGTATTCCATTTTGTTATTTTATAGAGCTAAATCTCCTTTCATTATATTCTTTTCTAAAATTTCTTATTCTTAGGCCCTTTTTTTCTTTAAGATGAACTAAAATCTGTTGATCAATTACCAAAAAACAACAACAACAAAGACCACATTGGGATTTTGACTGGAAAAGCATTGTATTTATAGATTAATTTGGGAAGAACTTTTATCTTTCCAATATTGAATATTGCTATCCAGGGACATAATTCGTCTTCATTTATTCAAGTGTTATTTTATGTTCCTAGTAAAAGCTAATAGTTTTCTTGTTACAAATCTTACACATTTTAAAATTAAGTTTATGTATTTTATATTTTTGATCCTATGGTACATTTTTAAACTGGCTATGGTTAGTATGTAGGAAAGCTACTGATTTTTATATAACCATCTTTTTTTCCCCTATTTATTGTACTAGAAAAGTTGTGGGTTTACAGAACAATCATACATAAAATACTGGATTCTCATTCACCATTCTACTACCAACACCTTTCATTGGTGTGGAACATTTATTACAATTGATGATAGCACTTTTTTTATAATTGTACTTTTTTTTAACAGTAGTTACTTTTGTTATAATTGATGTAATTATTTAAATAGTACTATTAACTATCGTCCATAGTTTACACAGGTGTATTTTTTTCCATATACCACCTTATTATTAACACCTTGTATTAGTGTCATACCTTTGTTATAATTCATGAAGGAACAGTCTTATACTTGTTCTAATAACCATAGTCAATCGTCTACAAGAGGGTCCACTGTGTTATATAGCCCTATGTTTTATCTTTTAATTTTTATTCAGGTAGCATATGCGACCTAAAGTTTCCCCTTTTAGTCTCGTTCACCTATATAATTCATTGCTGTTAATTACACTCACAATAACATGCTACCATCGCCATCATCCATTTCCAAACCTTCGCAATCTATCCCCCAGTAATCTTATGTTCTAGATTCCAATTTTATGAGTTGGCTTATTCTGACTATTTTATATCAGTGAGATCATACAATATTTGTCCTTTTGTGTCTGCCTTATTTCATTCAGCATAATGTCCTCAAGGTTTATCCATGTTGTTGAATGAATGCGTCAGGACTTCATTCCTTTTTACAGCTGAATAATATTCCATTGTGTGTGTATACATGTTATTTATCCATTCATTGGATGCAGGACACTGGGTTGCTTCCATCTTTTGGCAATTGTAAATAGAGCCACTGTGAGCATCAGATTGTAAATATCTGTTTGAGCTCTTGCTTTCAGTTCTTCCGGGTATATACCTAGTGGCTGGATTCCTGGGTCATATGGTTAATCTATACTTAGCTTCTTGAGTAACTGTCTTCTATTGTGGCTGCAACCATTTTACATTCCCACCAGCAGTGAATGAGTTTCCTGTTTCTCCACATCCTCTCCAACAGTTGTAGTTTTCTGTTTTTTTGTTTGTTTATTTGTTTTTGTTTCTGTTTTTAATAGTAGCCATTCTAGTGGGTGTGAAGTGATATTTCATTGTGGTTTTGATTTGCGTTTCTCTAATAGCTGGTGATGTTGAGTATCTTTTCAAGTGCCTTTTTGTCCTCTTTGGAGAAATGTCTCTTCAAGTCTTTTGCCTGTTTTTTAACTGGGTTGTTTGTCTTTTTATTGTTGAGTTGTAGGATTTCTGGTTATTAAACTCTTATCGGATATATGGTTTCCAAATATTTTCTCCCATTGAGTAGGTTGTCTTTTCACTTTCATGACAAAGTCCTTTTTGGCACAAAAGTTTTTAATATTGAGGAGGTCCCATTTATCTGTGTTTTCTTTCATTGCTTGTGCTTTAGGTATAAAGTCTTATATATCCAACTTGTATCTATCTGGTCCTTTTATTAACTTTTCTTTTTAGTTCTCATATTTTGTGTTATTCTCTTTGAATTTCTAGTTACTACACATAATAATTTGTTTTTATAAGTCAAGTGTTAATAAATGCAACAAAGTAGAAAAGCAGGTTAAGGAGATAGGGAGTGGTAGTGGAGGAGTCATATTTTAGATAGGATAGTCAGGGAAGGTCTTTCAGAGAGGTGGTATTTGAGCAGAGACCTGAAGGAAGTGGGAGAGTAAATGATCTGCCTAACTAGTGATAGTCTTCTAGCCAGAGGAAATGGCAAGTGTAAAAGTTCTAAAGTGAATGCACTTGGCATTTTGGTGGAAGGAACCAAAAAAAGGCCAGTATTGCCACCATGAGTGAGACACTACAATAAGTAAGGCAGAGAATGGTCAGTGAGGTCACTGAATTTACAGATAAGGGTGAAGGTGGAGTGGGCAGTGCCAGGCCTCTGGGGCCTTGCAGGCCATTGTAAGAATTTTTTCTTTTATTCTGAATGAAATGGGAGACATTGCTACGTTTCTAGCAGAGGTGTGATATGTGATTTACATTTTTAGAAGGACTGTGTTGAATGACAGCAAATATCCTTGTCCGGTGCCCAATTTGAATGGAAGTCCCCTTTTAGTGTTTCATCTAGGATTAAAAGATATTGCTTTCTTTTGGTTTTAATAAATAATTTATCATACTGAGGATCCTTTTACTACTAGTTCACCAAATACTGTTTTGGTTTTGTAATTTTTTAAGCCTGGATTGGTGTTGATTGTTAGCAGCTTTTTTATTCCATCATGTCTTTTTTTTTTTCTCTATTAATGCAACAAATACATTCATTGATCAAAGAAGGAAAAATTACATCCTTGATCTCTTAATATAACAAATTACATTAGATTTTCTAATTTTGAAGCATCCTGGTATGTTACAAATATTACATGGCAGTGGTGTATTCTTTTAATACATTGCTAAGCCCAGAGTATTATTTAGAATTTTTGCATAGATTGTCATTATTAAGATTGGTCAATGTTTCCTTCTTTTGTGTGTGTGTATGTATGTAATCAGATTTTGGATTTGTAAAATGAATTGAGAGTATTTCTATCTTTTTGCCCTGGAATAGATTAAATAACATAGGAATTATCTATTCTTTAAAGATCTAATTAATTTAAACTTGGAATATTTTGAAAACCATTTAAATCTTTGAAAACCATTCAATTTCTTTTCATCCATTCAGGTTTTGTTCTTGATCTGGTTTTCATATTTTATGTTTTTCTTAATAATCCTTCCCTTCACCTTAATTTGATACCAGCTGCAAACTTAATGAACATACTCTTTCTGTTTCTATAGGGCAGCAGGCATGCTTCCAAATCACCAATGGAACATTTTAAAAGTAGTTTTCTGCTATCCTTACTTGTCTTCTGCCTCCTCCCCTCTTCCCACTCTTCCCAGACTCATAACCTCTAGAGATGGGGCCCAGGCATGTGTAGGTGTGTTTTGTTTTGTTTTATTTTTAACTTTACTGAGGTATAGTATGTACAGAAAAGTGAACACCTGGTAATCAGACAACCCAATGAGTTGTCACATAGTGAACCCACCTCTGTTACTAGCTCCCTAGTGATAGTGTCCGTCCCAATCACTGCTTCTCTCCAAAGTTATACTAATATCCTGTCTGCTAACACCATAGGTTGTTTTGCCTGTTTTTGAACTTTATATGAATAAAATCATATGGTAGACTTTTGTGTCTGGCTTCTTCCACTCAGCTTTATGTTTTTGATATTTACCCATGTTGCATGCACCAGTAAATAATTCCTTCTTATTGCAATATAGTATTAATATACCACCATTTATTTATTGATTTTCCTGTTAATGGGACTTTCCAAATTGTGGCACTTTTGAATAAAGCTGCTTTTAATTTCCTCCAACATATCTTGTAGTAAAAAATAAGTAGTCATGTCATTTGGATACATGCCCAAGAGAGGAATTGTCTAGTTATGGGATATATATTCATTCATTTGGTTGGTTCTGCCAAACTGTTTTCCAGAATGGTTGACCCAATTCATACTCCCATCAGCAATGTATGACTTCCAGTTTAGATCTTCCTCATCCTCACCAACATCTGGTATTATCAGTCTTTTTAAAGTTTATCTATTCTGGCCAGTTGTAGTGGTTTCTCACTGGGGTTTTAATTTGCTTTTCTGTATCTTTTGACCATTTGGATATGGTCAAATCCTCCTTTGTGACTGCCTATTGAATTTTTCTGCTTATTTTCTATTGGATTGGCCTCCTTTGCTTTAGATTTGTAAAGTTTTTAATGTGTTTTGCATATAGATCATTCGTTGATACGTATATTTCAAATACCTTTCTCTAATCTGTGTCTTATGCTTCCCGCTCTCTTAGTAGAGTCTCTTAAGGAGCCAAATTCACAATTTTAATGCATTTGATTTTATCGGTTTTTATGTTATGGTTAGCAGGTTTTGTATCCTGTTTCAGCTATCTTTGCATATGCCATGGTCAGTGTTTAGGTTTGCAAAAGCTGCCGAAATGCAATATACCAAAAATGGACTGGCTTTTAACAAAGGGGATTTATTAGCTTATATATGTACAGTTCTAAGCCATCAAAATGTGTAAATTAAGGCATCAACAGGACGATACCTTCTTTGAAGAAAGGCTGCCGGCATCTGGGACACCTCTGTCACATGGGAAGGCACATGGCTGGCATCTGCTGGTCCTTTTCTCCTGAGTTTCATTGCTTTTAGCTTCTAACTTCAGTGGCTTCCTCTCTCAACTTCTGTGGGGGTGTTCTTGTCTCTCAGCTTCTCTGGGACCTCTCTGAGCAATCTAGGCTTATTCTATGTGTCCTTTTTTTTAAAATACATTTTTTATTATGAAATTTAACATATATATGCAGAGCAATGATAATTTTCAAAGTGCCATTTAAGAAGTAGTTAGCAAATTTCAAAGAATGTTACAGGTTACAATTCCACAATTTCAGTTACTTCTTTATTGTGATATATAACATGTATAGAGTAAAGGTGATAACTTTCAAAGTACAATTTAACAAGTAGTCATATAGGTGATTTCAAAGAATGTTAAGGGTTACATTTCCATGGTTGCAGTTATTCCCTATTGTGAAATATAAGATATATACATAACTTATAATGTATCTTATAATATATAAGATAACTTTCAAAGTACCATTTAATGAGTAGCTATAGAGCAAATTTCAAAGAATGCTATAGGTTACAGTTCCACCATCTTAGTTATTTCTTTCTAACTATTCTAATACCCTAGCATCTAGAAAATATATATTTACATAAAGATTCAGTATTATTAATCCTTTATTAAATCCTATCATGTCTGTTTCTACCCCTTCCTCTTGTTTAATCACTTTCTCAATCTTCAGGGGTGTCCAAGCAGTGACCACTCTAACTTTTTCATATTAAAAAGGGATGTTGACATTATGGGGAAGGGGGTTGTGTGTCCTTTATCCTCTTATAAAGGAATCCAAGGGGATTAAGACCCATCTTGAATGGGATAGGTCACATCTCAATTGACATAACCTAACCAAAGATCCTACCCACAACAGGTCTGCACCCATAAGAATTGGTTGAAAGAAAGTGTCCTTTTCTGGGGTATGTAGCAGCTTCAAACTAACACAGTCATGAAGATACTTTCTCATTTTTTTTTCTAAAAGTTTGCCTTTACATTTTGATTCCCAATCCATCTGTAATTGATTTTTGTGTATAGTATTAACTAGGGGTGTTGATTCTTTTTTTTTCCGCATGGATATCTAAATTGACCCAATACCAGTTATTAAAGAGATCATCCTTTTACCCATTGCACTCAAGGAACACCTTGGTTGTAAGCCAAATTATCTTGATATGTGTGAGTCAGTTTTTTGTTGGTCTGTTTGTTTGGTTATCTATCATTGTACCTGTACTACACTGCCTTAGTTATAGTATAATTTTCTATATAACAGATAACTTTGTTTCTACTGGGACAATACTGGGTCATATTGGTGGAGGTAATTATAGCTGGAGTTTTGGTGACAAAGCATTATCATGGAAAGGATAGTGATTTAGGGAGACGTAGCAGAAGTTTGCTGATTAGGGGAACACTGGCAAAGCATTTAAGGAGAGGAAGGGTCAGTTCATGGTATTATACAATCAGTCTGACTTGCCTCTGTCTGTGCAACAGTATTCCTGGAAAATTGGGTATGGAGAGTTGTGATTACTGCAAATATACTTTTCCATTTTACATAATCATGAGAGTCACCTGGTGGCCTTCCAACCACTCTCTTACATGTGTGTTACATTTAATGAATCATGCTAGCAATGGGGAAATAACTGTGTCTTTTATACTTCCTAAAGTGTGCTAGACTCACAAAATGACATTGAACTATGCTAAAGTATGAATTTTATTCCCATTGGTAAATAAAACAGGAGAAAAAAATGAAATAAGCAAAACCACCCACTTGTGGGGTGCTTAAATGATATATTGAAGCTACAGATAATTTAAATTGTAGGAGAAGAGTATAACTCAATCTTAGACCCACTTAATACACATATATATATTGTATTTATATATATGTATGTATATCTCCTGGAAAAGTTACAAATGGACCCTGCCAAGTTATAGATACACAGTGATTTAATTTCCACATGACAATTCATCTACTTGTGAACAGACCTGTCAGCAACTCCAATCCTTGAACCATTACTACTTTTTTTTTATAGAATTTGTAGATTTAGGGAAATATCATGTAAAGATTACATTATTCTCATATGCATCCTATTGTTGACACTTTGCATTACTGTTGTATCTTTGTTACAGTTGATGAAAGAATATTAAAATAATCGTCTTAACTCTATCCTGTCATTTAAAACAGGGTTCACTGTGTTATACTGTCCTATGTTTTATCTTTTAATTTTTATACTACTAACATATATATGACCTAAAATTTCCTTTTCCAACCATGTTCACATATATATAGTACAGTGCAATTAATTACACTCACAAAAATGTGCTACCATCACCACCTTCATTTCCAAAACTTTACAATTAACCTAAATAATAGAAATCTGTACAAATTAAGCTGTAACTCCCCGTTTTCTATACCTGAACCCCCATCAGGCTCTTAAAGAGTGAATTCAAGTAAACATTTTGTCCTGTTTTCATTGCCCTACAGAAAATAGTGACATCGAGTAGCCTAAACATGAACTTCTGCATAGAATCAGAATAATCAATAAAAAGAAAGCATTCCTTCCTCTGTTTTTATGCATTTTAAATTATGAACTTTAACATATATGCATAACAGTGATAACTTTCAAAGTACAATTTAACAAATAGAGAGAAAATTTCAAAGAATGTTATTGGTTACATCTCCACAATTTCAGTTATTTCCGTTATTGTGAAATGTGACATATATACAGAAAGGTGTTAACTTTTGACATACACTCCAACAGGCAGTTATATAGGTAATTTCAAAAATTGTTATGGGTTACAGTTCCATAGTTTCAGTTCTTTCCTTATTCTGAAATACAGGGTATATACAGAAAGGTGAAAACTTTCAAAGCACAATTCAATGAATAGCTATATAGCAAATTCCAAAGAATATTATAGGTTACAGTTCCACCATTTCAGTTATTTCCTTCTAGCTATTCTAACATCCTAACATCCAATATATACATATATACACATGCACACACGCACATATGTGTATATAAACTTGTATACATGTGTGTGTGTATATATATATATCTGTATGTATATGTTTCAGAATTGGTAATCTTTTGTAAATCCTATCTTGTCTGTTGCTACCCTTTCCTCTTGCTTAATTACTTTCTTGATCTTCAGGGGTGTCTAGGCAGTGAGCACCCTAACTTGTTCATATTGAAAAGGGGTATCGACAGTAGGGGGAAGGGGGCTGCATCTGAAGTTCTTAGAGGCTATTGCCTCTGGGTTTTAGGAATTGTCTGGCATAAGAACACTGGTGGATTTACATTTCTGAGAGATAAAACTTAGTGAGTGAACCTTTTATAGAATATTAGATAAGAACCTAGGTATTTCAGGTCTACTATTGGTAAGGGCATGGCTTTCTCTTATGCAAGCTCCAACTAGAAATCCCAAAGGCCACAGTAAGCCATGCCCTTGTTACTTTTTAACATTTACTTTCTCACCCACAGGATGTCCCCCTTTCAGTGTCCACTAGTCACTTCCTTTCTAAATGTTTAAATAATTTTTTTAAATAAACAAAATATACATTTGTCTCTGTGAGAAATGCCATCTAAAGTTATAACACAAAAATCTCCCCCTTTAAATAGAGATCTCCAGAAGACTATGTCTCTCAGGGAGTAAGTGTTCCACTGAGAAAATTTTGGTGATAAGTAAATGAATTATCCCAGGAAGTATCAAGGTGCAAGTGGGAAAAGGAACTAAAGCATTACACGGGGCTACTTTTCCTGTATTGTGATGAAGGTACGGGCAGGGGTCTGGGAAAAAGCCCCCAGGAAGCACTTCACCCATTATGGGAAATGGAACACTGTGAGATGCTTGGGGTGATTTGCAAAGAAACAGTCCAAGATGTCACCAGCAGACTCCTGTTTTACCACCATCCTCTGAAATTGGGAGGACAGCTCCTGCTTCCTTACCTTAGAGTAAAGATGAAGCAGTGAGCTTTCAGGGGAAGCATAGGATTAGAACCAGTCCAAGTGTCCCTGCGGGAGGTATCAGGTGGAGAGCTCCAGCGGATAGGTGCAGCTCACACAGTGAGGGAAATTCTGATGTGTTTTGGAGGGCAGGGATGTTTCTGAGTAAGGACCATGCCTTTAAAATGGACAGAGAACATCCACCATGTACCCCAATAAAAAGGTGTTTACCACCTAGAGGTATAGCAACACGGACACAGAACTTGTCCAAAGGGTCAGGTCAACATTCCGAGATCCCACTGTGCTGGGAAATACAACTGGAGCTGAGCAATATTTAGGAGAATAAATAAAATGAGTGCTTTAGTTAAGGAGACACACATAGCATATGTTTTAAGTTTCCTAGGATTCTCAAGAAAATACCATGCAATGAGTCAGATTAAGCAATGGGAATTTATTAGCATACGGTTTTTAGTTAAATGAAAGTCCAAATTGAGGCATCATCAGGATGAGGCTTTCTTCCCAAAGACTTGTGTTCTGTGGCTGGCTGCTGGTGATTATTGATACTGAGCTACTTTGTCACATGGCAATGTACAGTGTCCTCTCTTCTCACTTAGGGATTCCATGGATGTTTAGGTCTTTGCTTCTGTGGCTTTCTGTCTGAATTTTATTGTATTACAAAGGAATTCAATAAGAAGATTAAGATCTTTCTTGATGGATTTGGGCCACACCTTAAATGAAGTAGCATCATCCAAAGGTCCTACTTAAAATGGGTTCACACCCACAGGAATCAATTAGTTTTAAGAACCAACAGTTGGCAAAACCCAAGGAATATCAATGACAGATATAATTATGGCAGCAGATAGCTGTGAAAGGAATCTGAAGGGAAAGGTTTCATTTTGCTTCTGGCATTAAAGAGGGGATGCTTTTGGAGTTCTGGTGATTGGCATGAGTGTGAGTAGACATACACGTAGGCAGAAGTATACAGTTGAAAGAGGTTAATTCCAACCCAACACCTAAACTCAGGCTGAAAGACAAGAGCTGGCAAAAACGAATTTGAAAACTGTTGTGCACATTATAGAGCATGCACACACATCACAAATTCTACAGGTATGAAGAGAAAGCTTTCAGTTAGTTTGTATTCTCAAAGTCCACAACTTTGAAATGGGAGTATGTTTTAAAACTATGTGACCAAATTGAGGATAGAAGAATGAGAAAATATTTATAGTCCTTTACCTATTAAAGACTTTGGATATAGTCTTCTGGAGGTCTACCATAAAGTGGTTGGCACACTCAGGAAATGCATCAGTATTTAACCAGACAGCTGTGAACAAAATACAAAATGTAGGTGATATGAATTGACTGACTATAAAGTTTCTTCAGGTCCAGAAGCTTTCAGTACTGAGTTCTGTCAGACATTCAAGGAAGAGAAACCACCAAACTTTGACTAGGTTTTCAGAAAGGGGATAAAGGAACTCTGCCTGACTCATTGTATCAGGCAAGTATAGCTTTAATCCCCAAGTATGGCAAAAACATGTCTAGGTACATGCACACATAAGTTAATATTAAAATATTTCCCATGAAAACTTTCTCTTGCTGCCCCTTGCCAGAATTGAGTACTCTGACACTTTGGTATACATTTTTCATTATAAGTGCACATGGATTTTCATAAGGTATATGAATAACAATATAATAGAATATAATATTTGTTTTAAACATGCACCAAATGAGGTATATAAGATAAATAGAATCATTTCTGTTCTATTTCAGTTAATGATATTTTACAGATTATTCATTTGTCTATGCAAAGAGATCTTATATATCGTAATTATTTATATTAGCTATTTTGAATGTATCACAGCTACAACGTTTTAAATATCTTTAAATGTTTTTATAGCTCAAACTACAAACCAATGAGCCATTTAAGATTTATCAATCATTAACAAGTTCTGCAAAGGTAAATGACCAAGCAAATTGAATGTCCATTTGTAATTTTGATAGATATGTCCTTTCAAAGGTCCTTGGAACTTTCTATTCTCATTGCCGAGCATATTCTCCACACAGATACACAAATAAATTATTCTTCCAACTGTTTTCAGGTCTCTGCCTAAAAACCTTCCCTATGCAAATAATTTCTCCATCCAAGATAGAACTCCCAGAACACTGTGTTCTTACCTTGTTTATTGTTCATCCAAGAACTTGACAAAAATGATATATTAGACATTTTATTCATTAAAGATTAAATGGTTGGTAGTTAAACCACATCACCTACATTTTGTTCACAGCTGTCTGGTTCACGACTCTGTTTCTAGGATGAGAATCTGTTCTGTATTCATTAAATACTGATACTGTGCCTGAGCGTGCCAACTTTTTATGGTAGACCTTCTCCAGAAGATAATTCTTTGTAGCACACACACACATACTTTGGACAAAAGACAATGTTGGCCTGTACTCTATTTTCCAATAGCTTACCTTTCAGATAACAAGAAAGATCATCAAATCATTCCAAATATATAGGCCATTTTTAACATTGTTTTTCTTTCTTTTTCTTGCCTAATTGGTTTGGCTAGCATTTCTGGTACGGTGTTGAATATCAGTGGTGACAGGGGGCATACTTGACTTGTTCCAAGTCTTGGAGGGAAAGATTTAAATCTTTCACTATTATGTATGATGCAGTTTCCATACATGCCTTTTATCCAGCTTAGGACATTTCCTCCTGTTCTTAGTTTTCTAAATAGTTGTATAAAGAATGGGTGCTGTGTTTTGTCAAATACCTTTTCTGTGTCAACATCATGTGTGTTCGTGTGTATGTGTGTTTTCCTTCATTCTATTAATGTGGTGTATTACAATTATTGATTTTCTTTTGTTGAACCACCTTTGCAACATGGGAGAAATCTCGATTATTATATAGAACTCTTTTGATGTGCTGCTGGTTTTGATTTGCTAGTATTTAATTGATGATTTTATCACATACATTCATAAGGGATATTGGTCTGTAGTTTTCTTTCCTTGTAGTATCTTTATCTGGCTCTGGTATATGGATATAGTTGGCCTTAAAGATTTGCTTATAAATAATTTGTCACTGAAAATTTGGAGTTAAATTGCATTAGGATGATTTAAAACACCATGAACCATGGAATGTATCAGTATTGGAATCACTGAGTAGTGGGTAAGAAGAGAGGCTCTCTAAATGGATGCACTTAGGTAATGTCTATATTTCACAATTGGCTCACAAATTTCTTGAAAATTCAACAGTCAGCTCTTGTGAGTTTGTATGAAGTGGCTCCATGTCTCCGTTTGCCATGAATCCACAGGGTTCACATGACTTAAGGAGCTTTACTATCATTGACAGACATACATTGTGATCATATTTAGGAAATTATGAAAGATGGATTAGGATGATGACGGTGGTAAAACAAAGCTCTACCATGCTAGCGTTCATATTTGATTCCAACCTATTTGAGGAGTGTTAATGAGTCAGAGATCACTGTGAAAGAAAATACAGATAAGGCTATGTCTAAAAAGTACATATCAAAATTAGAAAGGAACAAGTAATAGTGAGGTTTGAAATATTTTCTGTCTTTCAGTTGATGGAAAAAATACTTGCAAAGTTGTTGATTCAAGTAGTTTGTATCTGATATTTTATATTGTCGATGTGGATGACAGCAGTAAAACCGTGCATTTCACTGCACTCAAGGGTATGTATTAGTGTGTATTTTTTTGTAGAATAAACTGTATTAACATCACTTTTCTTTTTTTGAGGAACAGAATTATGGGTGGGCATGATTGTATTAAGCACTTTACAGTGGAGAAATGCTCACCCATGAGAATTCAAAATTTGTAGTTCCTCAGTCACAGATGTTGAAAGGTTGTGATACAGCCATGTAGCAGATGTGTTTTTGTCATCCCTATCAGAAGGCTATTCTAACAACACCATGAAATTGCTATGGATATCCAGTAGTACCCTGGTTGGTCCATGACTTTGTAGTCAAATACTACTTACTACTCATAGAGATGGGTTATGCCACCCAAATGAACTGGGATTTTAAATGCAGTTTTGGCATTCCATCTTATCTCCAGCATTCAATGTGTTCATCTCAACCCCAAATATTTCATTGTATCACAATTTTTAAGAATCCAGTTATGATTCTCTTGCTATGCAGTGATAAATAAATAAAAAGAAACACTGAATCAGATTTTATTCCTTCAATCAATTGTTCTCACCCAAGTGGACCATGTATGTCTTTAAATAATTCCACAAAGCCATTGAGAGTTGCTTTGTAGTCTTTCTAATATCAGAACCAAATCTGAAATAGATGGAGAATGATCTTTTCTTTGACAAAAGTGGAGAGTTTGCTCTTATCATGTGGGGCAGTTGGTAGAGAAAAGGAACAGCTACCATTTTGAAAATTCTGAAGGCTCAGGCTCAGTTATAATCAAGTCCCTGTGTTTGATATAGGTATGTTCAAGGTTGCTAGATGATATGCCTGTAACTGCCTCAGTAGTCCTAAGAAAAGGCAAAAAAAGATAAAATGTTTGGACTCCACCCAATTTTACTAACGAAGACCTGATTTCCACATTCTGTCATCTCACTGGAAAACTCAAATACTTGAATATACTAATGAGCATTTCTTCTGCTTATCCAGCAAGAGGCAATGATGTTGCCTCTTGCAACATCATTGCAAGAATATGAGGAGTTTGAAGAGGTGACTTCCAAAAAGGATATTCCAGAAGAAAACATCTTAAAAGTCATCGATACAGGTAAAACCACTATACTTTTCCCAGCGTAAAAATTAAGCTGATATAAAATTACACCATAATGATTTTTGGTTTAAATTTCCTACTCAGCAAATAAGAAAACTCATAAGGCTGGAATCTAGAATAGGGATTAGCTGGAGAAGAGGTGGAGAGAGGGAATGGGAAGTTAAAGCTTAAAATGTATAGGGTTTGTATCCAGAATGACAGAAATGTTTTGGTAATAGATGATGGTCATGGTAGCACAAAATCGTGAATGTAATTAATAGGATGGAAATATATCTGAAAGTGGTTAAAAGGGGAAATCTTAGGTTGTACATATAGTAACAGAACACAATTAAAAAAAATCCATGAAATTGCACAACATAAACAGGGTACCCTAAGTGAAACTTTGTACTATAGTTATAGTACAATTATAAAAATATCCTTTCACCAATTGTAAAAAAAAATACTCCACACCAATGCAATGTGTTAACAGTAAGGTGAGATACGGAATCCTATATTTTATGCTTGATTGTTTTATAAAACCACAACTTCTCTATTAAAAAACAAAATTGAAGAAAAGGAAGACATCCTAGGAGTAACATACTATGAGAAATCGTACAAAATACCTGGCCATTTCTCCTGAAAACCATCAAGGACTTCCAAAACAAGTTAAGTGTGAGTAACTGTGACAGTCTAGGAGAGACTAAAGAGGAATGATGACTAAATGTAAGGTGGTGAAAGGGATGGTATTCTGGGACCAAAAAAAAGGGCAAAAAGCAAAATTTAAGGAAATCTGAATAAAGTATGGACTTTACCATGGTTCATTACTTGTGAGAAACATATTCATGCTAATAGAAGAATAGGAGAAATTGGATTCAGGATATATGTGAAGCCTCTGTCCTATCTTTGTGACTTTTCTATAAAGCTGAAACTCTTCTAAAATAAATTTATGAAAGAAAAGCAAAACAAAAACAAATGGTCAACTAGTAATGGGCCATAAAAAATTCCTGTTCACAAACATCTTTGCAAAAAGTTGTTTCTTAAATAATCCTTACAGATATTGAGAAACCTTGATTTTTTTTTCTGTTCATTCTGTCACAAACACCTGCCCTGAAAGCACTGATTAGATAAGTAGAGATATGCTACTTATGCCTCCTGACTTTTCTGTACATTGAAACTTCCTTGTCCTTAAGGTTACTGATTTTTAGGCATTGAATAACAAATCATGTTACTTGCAGGGTGACAAAGCTTATGACTTCCATACTAGTTTGGTTTTAAATCATCACACAAAAAATAACATTAATCTAAGCTAAACAGAGGGATTCTATGCATCGGGGATGAAGGAATGAAATCAATGGATGGTGACATGATTAATTATTCCTTCAGTGTGCATAAATTACCTTAAATTCGCCTTGTCTTTAGTAACTTCAAATAAGATTATCAAACAAGTGTGTCATACAGAAATAAATTGAAAATAATTTATATATTCTGGAGCCCTGAAGAAGTAGACTAACTCCAGACAAGCACACTTATATTGGCCCTACACATGCACAAACATGGAGGGAGTTCTTAGCAATTGCGTTTTTTTTTGTTTTTTGTTTTTATGACACCCTCATCCCTATCATTTCAAACACTGGTTAATCTATACTGTTAAATTGTTTTACATGGTTGAAGAAGATAATGACATGAAGTATAGAAGCTACACCATCTTCTCCATGTCCTCACAACCGTTAATGGGAAGATAAACAGCCTTTGCTTTCAAATCATATATTCTCTCATCCAAGGAAGCCATGATATTTGCCTAATGTCTTTTCTTCCACTCAACTTCTAGGTTCTGTTTTCTTACTTGATATCTACGTGATTAAATGAACTGACTTCATCCATATTCTCAGATGTATCTTTTAAGAATGGGACCTGGTTTGCAATGTACAAAAATATCTATTTAAATATAATCATCCAGAAAAGCATGCTTATGACAGAAGGAGAAACACTTCTAATTAAGACTAACAGCAGGATTATTAGGAAGGTCATAGAGGAGAAAAATTAGGTATGGCACCATGGGAGCGATTTATACAACATGGTGTAAGCATTCATCCAGTGATATTGATGGGATGAGGTAGGATGGCCAGAACATGTCTGAAGAGTGATTCTGTTTTCCTAAGGGACACCAGGCAATGTGTTAATCATGTCATGGTTGTAGAGAATGGACATGCTGCCTGAGTATTAAAGACTGGGATTTACCAGAAGATATGATAGGTCCCAAGTCATAATTTAGAAGAAGTCACTACTGCTGTTAATCCACCAGCATTCAGCCTCATAGAGCTGCTGCTTTGGTTGGGGGACCTCATGTTTCCTTACATTATGATCATCATTCATCACAATTGAGGGATGCTGTAAGATCTGATAAGATGCTGACATGGAGGAAGCAGATCCAATGAAGATACAAATGAAAGATTTGTCTTTGCATTCACAATGCATAATCTCCGGAGGTCACATTAATGCTGACAGAATTCAGAGAGCCAGAACCACTAGGATACCTACAGAAACTTAAAGCCTGCTTTTTGTTGGACAGAATACGTAAATATCTACCCATGCTGACCCAAACATTTATTGTGCACTTTCTCAATGCAATTCATCCACTAATGGAATGAGTCAAAGGAGCAGCTTCAGTTTGCAGAACCCAGAGGTTGAGGTAGGGCTTCCAGAGTGGTGAAATGAAAAGCTTGGCAAATTCTCTACCCCAACCAACAATTTCAAATCTGAGAAAATGGCAAAAGACAACTGTTTCAGAAATCTGGCAAGTTACCAAAAGCATACAATAATTTGATAAATATTCATTCAAGATAAACTGGACCTTGCTGAGAAGACCGAGGTCCACAGTGTTTTCCTTGGAGCTGCTATCATCCCACTCAGCTCCGCAGCTGGTACCCATGAGCCAGCCTTCTCACTGCCCTTGACAAGGGCTATCTTTAATTGGCATGCTGCAAAAATGCCCCAAACCCAGAGGCACTGTCAAAAACAAGGGCAATTGACTGTTAGCAAAGGGTAGGGGAGGAGAATGTCACAGCCCCCTAAGACTACGTTAGTATTGGAACAAGCAAGAGGGTAGTCACCAATGTAAATGGGAGGTATGGAAAATGAGAATTTCATAGGAAGCTTTGGAATCCTCTGATTTATTCCTGAAGGTCTGGAAAGCTGAGCATACCTGCAAGGGTTGCAGGAACTGAGGAAAGACCCAGGGCTCCTGTTAGTGACCCATCCCTGGCCAATTATAACCTGCCAGAGATTTGAGAGTCTGCCTCAATGCACACTGAAGTCCATTTGTTAACTCAGGGTGTTTAAGGAAGAGTGAGAAATCATTCCATGAATACTAAGCTGTGCTGGCTCAGGGATGACTCCTCGGGAGCCAGGACTAAAAAAGAAGATAAAGGGCATTTTTAAAAAATCCACACACAGCAGAGACTGCATACACTCTCTAGAGTACAGATTGTAAATGGAGTATAAAATCTGAAGAATTCCTCAAGCATATCTACAGAAAATAGATACAACAAATAACAGCTACAACAACAAATCACGTAGGAATCAGAATCCACATTGGTTACAATAGACTGACTAAATCACCCTGTTTTCCGTGAAGGAAAAAAAAAGTGATATCTAAAGCAAGAAGGCATGGCTCATGCAAATAAAAGAGACACTAGACAGGTACCTGCAGGTCACCTGGGACATGTAAATTTCAGCTAAGCCACCCCTCCCCAGGCCCTGTTCCTGAACTTTTTAAAGAAACATGGGAAGAATTGCCCAAGGCTTGCCACATAACTGCCAACCAGGATATGTACTCTCAGTATTTCAAGATGATTACAAACTGCCATGTCCAGGGAGAGATGGTTTTAAAAGAGGCAGAAACTCCCAATCTTCCACCAACCATTGACTCACTCCTAGAGCCTCCAGAAGAGTCTGACATGCCACAAAGATACGAAGATTCTACGGTTGCTTCTTGCACTTGCTCTGGATTTGTGCTGATCAGAAATGTGTATCTGTGGGAGAACTGTCCAGAGGTATGAAGGGCAGGTTGACTGGGCAGGAGGAGTGTCTTCCCCTTTTGTGTTTTTTTTACATGGGCATCTATGCAGGGGGACCTAGTCTAGCCATTTACTTTCCAAACCAGCTTCCCTCATTCAGCCACTAAGTTTCTATTAAACCTGCTTTGGGTTATTAGCCAAAGATCCCAGGCACGTCATTTGAGTTCCTCGTAGCATTTCATAACTGTGCTTAAACTATATCAGGAGCATCTCAATTTCCTGTTACCACTGATTTTGGTTTTTACATTAGTTGCTAATATTATGTTTTTAATGCAAAGATAAAGGTGAAGGGTAATTCTTGATATATGGTCTTGGAAAATAGAGTTTAAGATTTCTTATTGGAGCTTTGTTTATAGTTTTCAGGACACTGGAACATGCTTTTTGTTTCAGGTAGTAACAAAGACGGGAAAGAAAATGTGGCCATTCAAGACTTATGTCCATAGTATTGATTTTAATGACACAGATGACAGAGTCCTCTTCAAACGTTATATCGTGTAGGTAAAGATTATGCAGAACAAACCCCACAGAAATGTTTGACTCCATGTTTGCAGTGAAACATCTGGATTTTGATCAAGAGCAAAATCCAGGAGCTTTTCCTCAGAAGTGTCTTCATGGTTGTGTCCTCTACACTGACGTACGATCCTGGGAACACCAGTGTCACTGGCTTACAGGACAAGGAGCCAAGGAAGCTGAATTTGACTCATGTTACTAGAGTATCAATGGGCAGGTAGCAAAGAATGAGGAGTGATCTAAAACAAGAGTTCTTCACCACCAGCCCAATCTTCCAAGTATGAATTTTAAAAAGTTTCAGAGTTAGGGGAAACATGCTCCAGAGAGTTGTGCATAGAAGGTGAAACACAATATGATCTCTACCATGATTAATTCAGTTGTGACCATTTAAAATTATGAAATTTATTAAAGCTTTGAATTTCTCAATGATTATTAATGAAATGCTCACTCTACTGAAGGCATTTTAGTATGAACGTAAATGAATAAAAAGAGGAAGAGAGTTTCTTCAAGGAGTTTGTTTTAAAAAGAGGAAACTTGCAGGGTGCTACTGTGGGAGAAAACTGATTTGAGGGAAACATTTTTATATTTTGGAAGAACTGGGAAAATGTCCTCGTTGGAAGAAAGGAACAATTAGATTTGTCATTAGGAAATTATATGTCAAAGTATTAGTATAAATAAATGTAAGGGGTTGGAATCAGAAGAGGAATAAATAATCTTGGAGTAATTGGAACAAAAATGTGCTGAATCAAACTAGGAGGTCATTTTGTTTCCTGTTATAAAGGGATTAAGGTCAGGTAGAAATAAGAAGTGTGTTTTAGAAATTGAATGAAGTAGATTTTTGAGGACCTTCATTATTTACTCAAGAAATGGACAATTTGTCTACCTCTCTCTCCTCTTCCCCTACCCTCATACAAGCCCACATCAAAACAAAGCTGCATAGTTTAAGTCACAAAAAGAAAAACATTAAAATCGCTTGTAATGAACTCTAGTACAATCAGCAAAGCAGGTCATGACTTGATCACATTGAGAATTCTCCCGATACAAATTGCTTTTAGTAATTTTTCAAGAATATCATACCTTTCCCATTTTTTATGTTTTTGTTTCCTTCTATGTTTAACTGGTTTTACATATAGCCACTCCTTCTAAAATTCAGTGTATTGAGGTGTAATTTACATGTAATAAAATTCACCATTTGGAGTGTGTAGGTCAGGTTTGAGAAACGCATACACCCCTTTAAACACCTCCCCACTTAAAAGTCTCCCGTTTCCCTTCCCAGTTCATGCCTCCCCATCTACCAAGCACTGCATCTGTTCTCCTTTCTCTCTCCTGCTCTAGAACTTCACATAATGGAATTATGTATGATGGCGTCTTTGGCAACTGGCTTCTTTCACTCAGCATGGTGTTTTAAATTTATCCATGTGGACACATTTCTTAGTGGTCCATCCTGTTTTCATTGCCCAGTAGAATTAGGGTTTGGCGATGCTACAACCCATATATTCTCCAATTAACCATCAGTTAGGAGGTTTCCACCAATACCCTGAGGGTTTCTGTACTGGTTTTTGTGTTGATATGTGTTCTCTTCTCTTGGGTAAACATCTGGGAGTGCAATTGGCTCATCGCAGTTTAAGTGCTGATTAAAAGATGAGAAACTTTCAAATGAATTTCCAGGTGGCTGAATCATTTTACATTGTCATCAGCAATGTATGATAGTCAGGAACTCTATGTTCTTTCTCAAACCTGGTGTAGTCATTTTTTGAATTTTTATCCATTTAGTGGATGAGAAGTGGCATCCCACTGGGGTCTTAATTTGCATTTACCCCATAACTAATAATGGTGACCATTCTATAGGTCACCCTTCTTGGTGAAGCATATGTTCCAATAACTTACAATTTTCAGTTTGGTTGTTTCTCATTTTATTTTTATTGTATACAGTCTTCATATATCTGAACACAAATATTTTGCATATATACACACACATATTAAGTATTTTGTCACATAATTATCTTGAATGTTTTATGTGTCTATATATATGTATAGATTTGTGTATATAAATATAGCCATATATAATGGGCAGATATAATCTATCTTTATGTCTGTCAATTCTGGATACATATGTGTGAGTACATGAGGTTTGGTGTTTAAAGCCCTAATGGTGTTTTTAGAAGTTTGTGTTTTTTATGAGATCAGCGTTATTTTTTTCCAGTCATGGTTTATGATTTCTGTCAACTAAGAAATCATTGATATTGAGAACCATAAATACTTATCTTTACACCTATATACCTAGTTTAAGGACATTTTTTAAGGAAAGGAAGATTTTTTTTTCTTCTTCTTTTCTGAACTTTTACATTTTTCCTGTGTTGTTTAGCTTTAAGCATGTCTTATTTGGTGGCTGTTTTTCCTTGGGACCAGTGCTCTGATTCCATTAGTAGAAAAACCAACATTTCTACTTTTTTTTTTTGAAGATCCTATGGTAAAGACACTCAGATTATACCTACCCTGGGTTTTGTGAGGGTTGCCTAAGGAAAAAATTTATATGGTCATTGTATTATGTATGTCAGTTAACATGAGGCTCTTTGTTTTCAAGTGTTCATGGAAAATATAAAGGAAAACTTTCAACTGGAACAAAAACAAAAGGAAATTTTTCTGAAATTGAATGTCAGAATTGAATTGCTGGTCACATTTTCACAAGATCTTCATACGTCTGAATTCCATATCAGCTGACAATTTTGTTTAAATACCAAGGTCTGTTTTCTATAATCAAGAAGTCTTAACCAATAATCTTAAAACATCTTAATAAATCTATTTAAGGAATCATTTGATTAATTTAAACTAAAGAAATCAGAGTTATTATAAATCAAGCACATTTGTTCATAATCTTAGCTTCTCTTCAAGACCAAGGAGGTATTCAGAATTTTATCTTGTTCTTTTCAGTGCCCATAAATAATACCCCAAATTTTAAATGGCACAGTGTCTAAATGTTTGTTTAAAATTTAATTGCATGACATGTGGTTTCTAACTCTTGCCTCACAAAAGATTTAGCACAATGACTATGCAATGAACATATGAGTAAAAAATATATATTCCAGATATACTGCTCTACAGTTCATTAGCTTCACTGTGTGTACATCAACAGTACACACTTTCCAATATGTTTCTTTTGGTTTTTATTTATTCTGTTTTGTATTTCTCATGAATGTTGTCTAACATCTTTATTTTTCTGCATTTTCTGTCATATTTCATGAGGGTTTTGATGCAACAAAAAGTGTTAAGAATGCAAGGGGAAAAACAGAGGCTGACATGGGTCCCTTGTGAATTGGAACAGCTTTATCTTGGAGAAAATAAGATGGAGTAATCACAAGCAAATTGCCAGCAGTAGCTTTCCCACACATCCTCTGAGAAGACTGAGAAAACATACTTATATCATGGAATCATAACCATTGGTACATTTATATACCTATTTTGATAGCTTTACTGTAAAACCTCTCCTTTGCACATTGTATGAGTTCTTTGATGACTAAATATATGAAGAGATTATCTTGTCATCCAGGATCCATGGGTCTACAGTGAGATTGTGCAAGATTGCTATACATGTTTGGGGCTATAAATTTTTGCAGTTCTTTAAGGTGCTGCTGGGATTTTTGTTGTGAAGAACTAAAGATATTTCTGGAAGGGACACATTGGTGTAGTTTTAAAAACATATCCTGATAAGTTATTTAATTAAGGATGTGGACTATATTATGACTAGAAGATAGACTGTTACAGGGTTCAGTGATTCTGAAAAGTAGATCAAGGTTTATTTTCCTGGCTCAATAGGCAAAGCTGTCTGGATGCATGGCCAGATTCCCTAGTGGGATGTGAAGTAATTGTCACATATCTATCCCCTTCCTCTCCTCACAAGTAAAAGTGACTTTATCCCATGTTGGTTTTGTTAGTGACAGAGTTCAACCTGAGACATTATATTCCTGCACTGTGGTACAAGGAAAGGCAAGAATTGCTGTCGAGTGTCCAGAACCCAGTGTGGTCCAGGGCAGGCATACAGTACACATACGTGTCCCTTCAGCCATGCCATGCTGTGAAGAATTTCATTGCTGTTATAAGGGATAATATATATATATATATATATATATATATATATATATATATATAAAATGGTGGGTTCATGTTGTTTAAACATTTTGGCAACATTATATCACATGTTTAGAGACATTGTAGTAAGAATGTAACAGTAACTTTTAAAATATAACCGAAAACTGTAACAGGCAGGAAATCATAAAATGTAACCTTCAAAGCTGCAGGCTCTTGTTCTCACAAAGGAGCAATTTTTAAATGTAAGTCTACAAACATATGAAAATGAAAGTTTGCACCTTGTCTCCTAGCTCCTGAAGAAAACAGAAAAACGGGAAATAACTAAATGACTGAAGTTCTCCAAACCAGTTACATGATGTGTAAATGTAAAGTTTGCACCTTTTGCAAATGCCACCTGACTCCTGAAGAAAATGGGAAATAACTAAATTGATTCCCTTTGTCTCTAATGGGTATAGCCAATTAAAGAATCACTGGGAGACTGCCCCAAACCTCCTAGATAGATGGGCCTTTTGTCTATCATTCTGGTTGCATGTTAGCTGCATAATTATCTCTCTTTGTCTCTAAACCTGGGTATAAAACCAAATTGGAGAAACACTTTGGGGAAGTAGATTTGGGAAGATTTCCCCTGCTTTCTGCCGGCATAAAATACACCATCTTTTCCTCTTCAGCCGGGTTCGGTGTGACTTCTATTAGCTGTGCTGAGCAACGAACCCATATTTGGTAAGTGCCCCTTCTTCAAGAAGAGAAGATCTGAAATGTGGGCCTGTATTTGAAATGCCCCTAAGGAAAAGCCCTGCTACCGTATGTAAGACTTGCTTCCTTGGTTTTGTAATAGATGATAAGATTTTCTACAAAGACGGAGTGAGATAGATAACATTTACATGGTAGATATTGTCAACAATTTGCTCAATAAGCCAGGATAAAACTAATCTAGAATAAACTAATTAAGGTGAAGGTCAGCTTTTTTTTCCCCTTTACATATGCAGGTAAACCTTTTTTGCTAAGTTATGTATGCAACACAAGATATTATGATACCAGAGGCTATCAGTGTGGAGGAGAAGAGCTTCGTCACAAAGATGACTGCAAATTTTGGTATGTATCACATCCCAGTCTCAAAGGATTAAACTGTCTAATCATGGCTGATTTCATGCCATGGCTAATTCAAGTCAACCTCAAGTTATTCCCTTTTTATAGTTTATATATCGTTTCCAGAGTTTCGAATAAACCTTCAAATATTTATCCATCAAATCCAATGATCTCATACAGACTGACATTGTCAAATCCAGAATGAATGTAAAGCTATTGAGAGGTGTGCTGTATTCTCTGTGATATGAGGTTCAGATTTTCAGAACAAGAATTTGTCAGCAAGGAATGTGATTTGCTAGTAAGTTGTCTCTGATAGAAAGAATAGAGCATGTTCCAGATTATTTGGCTTCAGAACAAGTCAAGAATATCGGGTATAGATTCCACAAATAACAGCAGCAAAAAGTAGAGATTCTAGAAGTTGGGTTCAAAGTTCATTGAGTTCTTGATGTATCTTTGGAGGCCTGCCAATGACAGGGCAAGTAAATGTTCACAGAGTTGGATTGTGTTTAATTTCCATTATGGACTGAAGTGAGCAATTGATATCTGTGATGTGGTACTTGTTAAATATTGAGACATTGTTAAATTCTACCACATGAGAACCTGATTTTGACTTCCATTCATCTCACATACTGAGAATGTCTGCTGGATATTAATGAACAACATTCTTCCTTTTACATGATGATTTTCAGGCAGAGAAATGTATGTTCATGAAGAACTCATTGAGAACTTCATACTTCCCTAGGCAACGGGTTTCCAGAAGAAAACAGGTAATGTGACTCTACTTTTTCCCAAATGGCTGGTCTATAAATGTACAATCAGGAAACAAATTTCTTTCTTTCAAATTCCTTTTTCCAGAAATTACCCTCTCTATAAAATCTGTACTGATGACTTCCTTTTTCCTCTGTTCCTATTTTTTCACAGATACCTTTCCTAAGAACTCCAGTTAATTAGGTGATTGGAAGCAGTGTCTTCAAAGCCTGTTATATTTTCTCAATAGGTTAAATGTTACTCTTATTGGAGCCATGAATAAAGAAATTCAACAAGCAAATATTGTGACTGAATAGGAACCATATTTTTGAAAGTAATTTACATTCTTGACCAATAAGTGAAATTATGTCACGATAGAATATTTTCTGTATGAGAGGTAACTTTGTTTCTACTGGAACCTTACAAAGTCATAATGGATGAGGTAGACAGGGCAGAAGCAGTTGTGACAAAGCGTTATCATGCAAATGATGGTGATTAGGATGAAGTAGCAGAAGTTGGCTGAGTAGGGGACACTGGCAAAGCTGTTTGTGACTGAAAGGTCCAATTCATGGTATTATACAATCATCCTGACTTTCCTTTGTCCAGGCAACACTCATCCTGGAGAATTAGGTATGGAGAAGCTGTCATTCCTGCATACTTACTTTTCCAATTTGCATAATCATGAGATTTACATATGGCCTTCCAGCCATTCTCTTGTATGTATATTAATAAATTTAATGAAATCATCCTAGTGAGGGGAAAATGAGAGTATGACTTTCATTTGAAGGACCTTGGAGCTTTCTATTTCATTGTCTAGCATGTTCTTCACATAGACACACACATAACTTGCTCTGCTTAAAACCCTTCCCTATGAAAATAGCTTCTCCATCCAAGATAGAACTTCCAGAACACTGTGTTCTCTCAGGGGCGTAATCAGGCACTGCGTCAGTATTTACTGAGTGCAGACCAAACAGTTTATGGTAGAGCTACTCCAAAAGATACATTCTTTGTAACACATGCTCAGAAAAAAGATTGTGTTTTCCAATAGCTTCTCCCTCAGATAACAAGAAAGATCATCAAATCATTCCAAATCTGTAGGCCATTTGTTGCAGTGTTTATTTTCTTTTTCTTGCCCAATTGATTTGGCTAGAACTGCCAGTACATTGTTGAGTATCAGTGTTTACAGTGGTCATCCTCATCTTGTTCCAAGTCTTAGAGGAAAATATTTTAGTCTTTCATCATTGAATATGATGTTAGCTGTGCAGTTTCCATATATGCCATTTATCATGCTGAGGAAATATCCTCCTGTGCCTGGTTTTCTAAGTATTTTTATCAAGAAGAGGTGCTGGATTTTGTCAAATACCCTTTCTGCATCAATGGGAATGTGATGTGTGATTGTGTGTGTTTTCCTTCATTCTGTCAATGTGGGGTATTAAATTTATTGATTTTCTTTTGTTGAACCATGCTTGCACACTTGGGATTAATCCCAGTTGATTATGGTATATAACTCTTTTGATGTGCTGCTGGATTTGATTTGTGTTTTGTTGAGGATTTTTTCACAGATATTCATTAGGGAGATGAGTCTCTAGTTTTCTTTTCTTGTTGTATCTTTCTCTGGTTTTGGTATGAGGATGATGTTGGCTTCATAGATTTCATCAGATAGTGTTCTCACATCTTGAATTTTTTGGAAACACTACGCAGGGTATATGTTAATTTTTCCTGGAATGTTTTGTAAAATTAACCTTTGAAACCATCTGGTACTGGACTTTTCTTTGTTGGGTGGTTTTAGATAACACTCATTCTCTTTACCAGTTATTTTTTTGTTGAGATCTTCTATTTCTTCTTGAGTCAGGATAGGTAGGCTGTGTGTTTTTAGGAATTTGTGCATTTCATCGAGATTATCCAATCTGTTGTCATACAGTTGTTCATAGTTGTTATTTCCTTATTGTAGTTACTTGCATCCTCTCTTTTTTCTTTATCAGTCTAGCTAATGGTTTGTTCAGATTGTTGAAGTTTCCAGAGAACCACCTTTTTATTTTATTGATTGTATTTCATTTAATTTTTGTGATTTCCTTCCTTATGCTTATGTTAGCTTTCCTTTGTTCTTCTCCTGGATGCTTTCGTTTTGAGGTTATGGTCTCTGATTTGAGATCTTTCTTCTTTTGTAATGTGAGCGTTTAGAGCTATAAATTTTCCTCATCTGATAAGTTTTGCTATGTTTTGGTTCATTCTTATTTCCCCTGTGATTGTGTTTTTCACCAACAGGTTAAGAGTATGTTTTATTTCCACGTATTTGTGAATTTTTCATATTGCCCTCTGTTATTCATTTCTAGCTTCATTCCATTGGGATCAGAGGAGATTCAGTGCATAGTTTCAACATTTTTATTTAGTTGAAATGCATTTTGTGACCTAACATACAGGTCTATCCTGGGGAATGAACTATGTGTACTTGAGAAGGATGTGTATTCTGTTGGGTGAAATTTTCTATATGCCTTTTAGGTTTAGTTGATTTATCATATTATTCAAGTCTTTTCTTTTCCTTATTGAGTCTCTTTCTAAATGTTTTATCCATTATTGAAATTGGTGTATTGGAGTCTTCTACTATTAATATAGAACTGTCTATTTCTCCCTTTAAATCTTTCAATATTTGCTTCATATATTTTGGAGCTCTGTATAGGTGCATCTATATTTATGATTGTTGAATGTTTCTGTTGAACTGACCCCTTGATCTCAGTCTACTTTATCTGTTATCAGCCCTTTTTGGGTTACACCTTGCATGGTGTGGTAGTTTGAAACTAGATGTACCCCAGAAACTAGATGTATCCCAGAAAATCTGGTTTTAAAAGCTAATCCATTCCTGTTGGTGTAATCCTTTTGGAAGTAGTACCTTTTGATGAGGTTACTTCAGTTAAGGCATGACCCAGAGTGAGTCTTAATCCTCATTCTGAGGTCCTTTATAAAGGGGATGTAATTCAGACAAAAAGAGAAAACCATGGAAGCAAGAAGCTGAAATCACCGCAACTGGAAGGAAAGGAAAAGATCAGCAGATGCCACTATAAGCCTTACCATGAGGCAAAGGAGTCCAGCATCACCAGCAGCTGTTTTTCAGGAAGAAAGTATCATCAGGTTGCCTTGATTTGGACACTGTCCTGTCCTGAAAACATAAGCCCATAAGCTAATAAATTCCCCTTGTTAAAAGCCATCTTATTTCATGGTATATTGATTACAGCAGACTTGCAAACTAAACCACATAGTATATACCTTTCCATCCTTTCGTCTTCTCCCTGCTGATGCCTTTAAATGTAAGGCACATCTCTTATAAACAGCATACCGTTGGATCATGCTTTTTTTTTTTTTTTAATCTAGTCTCTCCATCTCTGCTTTTTATTTGGGGGGCTTAATTATTTATATTTTGAGAAACTACTAACAATGCCAGACTTTGTTTTGCCATTTGGTGTTTGAAAATTTTATACCTTTTTTTTTGACACTCAATTCTGATAATGTCTACTTCCATATATGTCTTTTTTATTGTACCATTTTGAGTCCCCTCTCATTTTTTTCTGAACATACATATTTTATTTATTTTAGTTTTGGTTAGTATGAGTTAAAATTTAACATCCTAAATCCATAGCAAGCATTTAAATGCTACCACCTCATCTTCAATAGCATATTTATACACTGTGCCTTGACCCCTTCATCTCCCCTTGTTTGCATGCTTGTTACAATTTATATCCTTTGACATACAATGTACAAGACCATTGATTTATCATAGATTTTATGCATTTGTATTTTAATACCAATATGAAGCAAGAAGTGAAAGTACATAACAAACAAAATACACCAGTACAGATGATTAGAATTATCCATTTGGTTCTTTTACTGGATGTCTTTATTTCTTTATGCTGCTTTGAACCACTGTCTAGTGTTCTTTCATTTCAGTCTGGAAAACTCCCTTTAGCATTATTTGTAGGGTAGTTCCAATGGTGATGAATTCCCTCAGCTTTTGTTTATCTGGGAATGTCCTAAATCTCTCTCACTTTTTGAAAGAAAGTCTTGCTAGATATAAAATTATTATGCATCTAAAATTATCGGTTGATAATTGTTTTCTTTCAGTAGAAAAACCAGCACTTAATCTAATGGAGATTTCCTTGTACATGGTTAGTTGTTTGAACTTCCTTTCAAATGGGAAAAGACACAAGCATCTTCAGGACCTTGTGTTAGGCAATGGTTTCTTAGATTATGCTCCCAAAACACAAGCAGCAACAAAAAATAGATAAGTGGGAGCTCCTCAAGATTAAAACCTTTTGTGCATCTAAAACTTTGTTATAAAAGTAAATTGACAACCTAAAATATGCATGGAAATATTTGGAAACCATGTGTACCAGTTTGTATATATTATGCCCCCCAGAAAAAGCCATGTTCTTTGATGCAACCTTGTGGGGGCAGGTGTATTAGTATTGATTAATTTGGAACCTTTGGATTAGGTTGTTTCCATTGAGATGTGACCCACCCAACTGTGACTGACACCTTTGGTTAGGGTGTGACCTCTTGATTGAATATTTCCATGGAAATGGGGCCCCACCCATTCAGTGTGGGCCTTGAGTAGTTCACTGGTATCTTACAAAGAGGCTCACAAACAAGAACCTCAGAGCAACTGAGAGAGACATTTTGAAGAGCAGCTGCAGCTAAGAGAGGACAAAATGCCCCAAGAGCGACATTTTGGAAAGTGCCATTTTGAAACACAACCTGAGAGCAAGTGGACGCCAGCCACGTGTGAAGGTACCCAATTGTTAATGCCTTACCTTGGACACTTGACAGCCTTCAGACTGTAACTTTGTAACCAAATAAACCCCCTTTATAAAAGCCAATCCATTTCTGGTATCTTGCAAGATATCAAAATTAGCAAACAGGAACACCATGGATCAGATTACAGTTTAATAACCAAAATATATAAAGAAATACTACAACTCATCAACAAAAAGACACTCAATTTAAAAATTGGCAAAAAGCTTGAATAGACATGTTTCCAAAGAAGATATATACAGATGTCCAAAAAGCATGTGAAAAGATGCTCAATATCATCAGCCATTAGGAAGTTGCAAATCAAAGCCACAATGAGAAACCATTTCACACCCATTAGAATGCTTAATATTAAAGAAATGAAAAAGTAGAAGTGTTGGAGAGGGAATACTAATTCTTTCATGGTGAGAATGTAAAATGGTACAACTACTGTGGAATACATTTTGGCAGTTTCTCAGAAAATTAAGTATAGACATATCATATGACCCAGTAATTCCAGTTCTATATATATACTCAAAAGAAATAAAAGCAGGGATACACACAGATATCTGCACAGCAGTGTTCATAATAGCATTTTTCATAATTGCCACAAGGTGGAAGCAACCCAAGTATCCAACAACCAATGAATGGATGAACAAAGTGTGTATATATACGATGGAATATTACTCACCATAAAAAAGGAATGGAGTTCTTATACATGCGACAACATCAATGAATCTTGCAAACATTATGCTGAGTGTAGTAAGCCAGACACCAAAGACAAGTATTGGTTGATCTCACTGATATGAAATAATTAGAATAAGCAAACCCATGAAATCTGTATGGGTAGAATATAGATTGCCGGTGGCAAGGGTGGCAGAGGGGAATGGGGAGTAAATGCTGTAATTGTACAGAATTTCTGTTTGGATTGACTGTAATGTTTCAGTAATGGATGGTGGTGATGGTAACGCAACATTGTGAATGTAATTAACAGCAGTGAATTATATATTTGAATATGGTTAAAGAGGAAATTTAGGGTTGTGTGTGTTACTAGAGTAAAACCTTAAAAAAAAATCCATAGGACTGCACGACACAAAAAGGGAAGCTTAGGTGAACCATGGACTATAGTTAATAGTGTAACTATAAAAATTTTCTTTCACCAGTTGCAACAAATGTACCATGCTAATGCAATATGCTAATAATAGGGTAGTCTGTAGTTTATGCATGATTTTCCTGTAAATATACAATTCCTCTAAAAATTGTTTTAAAGAAACTGGAATTAGCTGCAGATAAATCAGAATTCAAAACAAGGAAAATTGTCAGGGATAAAGTAGGCCATTACATAATGTTAATGGGGTCAAATCTCCAAGAAATGGTGACAATCCTGACAGTGTATGTACCTACCAGGACATCAAAAATTGAGACCATAAAAACAAAACAAAAAGACAGAATTGAAAGGAGAAATAGACTACCATAGTTGTAAGCTTAAGCATACCTCTTCCTGTAATTGATCAAACAGGCGAGGAAAAAAAAAAAGAAATACGTCAATTTGACGTGATATTTTTAGAATATTCTACCCATACTTGCATAGACCACGCATTAAGATACATGACATTCTAAGTTGTGAAACAGAACTCTCACCTAACTTAAATCAGGAAATCCCACAGAGGATTTTCTCAGTCCACAATAAAATTAAACTCAAGATCCAAAACAGAAAACTGGAAATTCCACAAAAAATATTTTGAATTAAATTAAAATGAAAAAAAAATGTGGAATTGAGTGAAGAACTTGCTTAAAAAGAACTGTATACCATCAAGTGCTTGTATTTGGGAATGAGGAATACCTTTCATCAAAAACCTAAGCTTCTCTAATTTCTCTGTACCCATTTAAAATGTTTTACTTAATGACCTTTTGCTAATTCTCAAGCATGTTCTTCAAATATACAAGTGACTTTTAGCAATGATTCTTTTGTTTTTTTTCTTTTATACCCCAGTGGGTCTCTTCTCTGAGATGGTTTTATGTTGCTTTTATTTGAAGTTTTAGCAAACTCTGCCAAGTCAGTTTTCCCTTCTCTCAACTTAAGATTTCTTACTTGTATAGTTGTAACTGTACTTTGAAGTCCTATTTAATAACATTTTTTTCAGTTTCTTTTCATCAGTCCATTCTTATGTTAATAAATGTTGGAAATTAGTATCATCTCTTGGTAGCACCAATGCTTGGCAAGACATTGTCTTGTCTTGTTGAAGAGGGATCATTGGAGTTAAGAGCATGACAATGGCGTACAAGTAGCCCAGTCTCTGTACAGTAGCACACGAAAAAATTACAGGAGGCTAAATCCATGACAGTGCAATCCATGTGCCATTAATTATAATCCATCCTTAAACAACATGACTGTACTATCATGGTAGGAACCCATGTCTGTAGTTACCTATAATAGAATTCAGCTCTCTCCCAAATTTGGCATGTGCAAGCATAGCTCAGAGTAGGGAAAATTACTAAACCAGAAAACTAGATAGGAAAGTCTACGAGGAGCAAACTCTAGAAGAACAAGAGTAATTATTCCATGAAAAAATGTGACAAATCCTTTGCTTACAGAGCAATGTGTGGAAAATGTGTGAGGTTTCACATCGTATAAAACAAACTGTGTATAGAATAAAGAGTCTTCAGTGGTTTTGAATTTTTTGAACAATGTTAAAGTTCTCCTGCTGAGGAAATGTTGACCCTAAAATCAAAGTGGAAAAGCCTTCAGCTAGAGCTCACACCAGGACTATCAGAGTGGGAAAAACATCCAAGAATGCTTTACCACACAGTTCAACCATGAATTCAGAATTTTGCCTAATCCCTTCTTAATGAAAAATAATAAATAAAATGTAGGCTTGTGAAATGATCTGGGACTGTCAAATGCAGAATTCTGCAATGAGAAGTAGAGAAGGATATCAAAGTTCTTTTCAATAGCTTGGTGTTTGACAACACTTACAAAAAGCTGTGGCTGAAAATTCTATTATGTTGGTCAGTTTTTATTTTTATACCACTTTTAACATAATTATGATGACTAGCTTGAATAAGAAAGTAACTGTGAATGTTAACTGAAAAATGTACAACCCAAGATGATATATAATAATTGACATACAGTGTTAATATACACAGGAATGATGAATTGAGCAGACAACTTGGGGAAAGAAAAGCAAACCTAAGCTTTTGACTCATGAAACTAGGGAATGAATGAATGAGTAGCAATGAGAGCGTAAACCATGGATAAGAAAGGAAAAAACATACAGCAGAAATGAAAGAAATTGAAAATGGGAAAGCAATAGGAAAAATGAAAATCAAATTTGGTCTTTGGAAAGATCAACAAAATTGGTAAGTCTCTAGTCAGGTCAACTATGAAAAAAAAAACATGAAAGAAAAAATATCAGATTTGAAAGCATGGCCTTCACTGTTGATCACATAGTAAGAGGAAAATGCCAGAAGACTATGCCCAATGTAGTGCCTCACCTCTAGAGGCTAAATAAAAAATCATATGTCATTATCACTGATGTAGAAAGAGCACTTGAAAAAATGTCAACACTCATTTACGATAAAAAATCATGGTAAATTATGAAAAGAGGGTTTATTCCTGAACTTAATAAAGAATATATAAAAGAAACTGACAGCTAAAATCATGCTTAATGTTGAGAAAATAGATGCTATTTTCCTAAGCTCAGGAACAAATTAAGGATATGCTCTCAGCACTCATGTTGAACCTCATACTGGATCCCTGGTGAGTACAGTAAAACAAGGAAAAGAAAAGTTATATGGATTGGAAAAGGAACACAAAGCTATGTTCATACACAAGTGCCATGATTATAAATGTAGACGACACCAAATAATACACACACACAAAAATCCTGGAAGTAGTAAGTTAGTATAGCAAGGTCACAGAATGCAAAGGGAAGCATACAAAAGTCAATATCTCCAAGCATAATTCAAAGGAAATATGTGCAGGATCTATATGCAGAAAACGAAACTAATGAAATAAATAGGAGGGTAGTCCATACTAAAGATTTGGAAGATTCAGTAGTAAGATTTCAATTTTCCCAGCTTAATTTATAGATTTAATGTGATCCAAATCAAAACCCCAGTAAGCTAATTTATTGATATCAATAAATTGATTATAAAGCTCACATGGAAAGGAAAGTACATGTAATGTCAACACAAATGCTGCAGATAAACAAAGTTGTAGGATTCAAAACATCCAATTTCAAGGCTTACTATAAACCTTTAGTAATCAAGACAGCATGGTATTGCCACACAAATAGACTAATAGAAAATATTGAACTGAACCAAGGGCCAGAAATTGTCCCACACAAACTTATTCAAACTGATTTTTGACAAGGGAACAAAGGCATTTCAATGGATAAATTAGAGTCATTTTAATTAGTGGGGTTGGAACATACATATTCAAAAACTAATGTAGGCACAAAAGGTCTTTTATAAATAATAATTCAAAATGAATCATGTGCCAATATATGAAATGAAAAATGATAAAACATCTAGAAAAATATAGGAGAAAATACGGGTGACCTTGGAATTGCTGATGAGGCTTTGCATGCAATACCAAAAGCATAGCCTGTGAAAGAAAAAATTGATTTTAGACTTTATTAAAATTAAAAATTTCTATTCTGTGAAAGAAAATTAAGGATGTTAAAGGACAAACCACAGACTGAGGGAAAATATTTGCAAAATACATACCTGCTAAAGGATGTATATCCAAAATATGCAACAAACATTTAAATTCAAAAAAAGGAAAAAAAAATAAATATGTAAGAAATAGCTGAACTGACACCACCAAAAAAAGAAAAAAAAGATACAGAAGGTAAATAAGCATATGAAAATATGCTCAGCTTCATATTTTATAAGCTCATTGCAAATTTAAACAATGAGATACCACCAAATAGCTATTAGAATGGCTAAAATCCAGAAAATTGACAGTATCAATTGCTGGGGGAACAAAAAATGGTCTAAGCATTTTAGACGACATCTTGGTAGTTTCTTATAACACTAAACAAGGCCTTACTATGTGGTCTAGCTGTTAAATTCCTAAGCATTTGCCCAACTGATTTAAAAAGTTATAACCACACAAAAACCTGCATGTGAATATTTGCAGCAGTTTTATTCATAATTTCCAAAAACTTAAAGCAATCAAGGTGTCCTTAAACAGATTAATGGATGAGTACACTATTTATATCCATACAGTGAAATAGGATTCATGGAGAAAAAGAAATGAGCTTTCAAGCCACACAGAGAGATGGTGAATCTTAAATGCATATTGCTAAGTGAAAGAAGGCAGTTTGAAAGGCTGCATCCTATAGGATCCCAATTAAATGACATTCTGAAAAAGATACAAGTATAAAGAAGGTAAAAAGACCAGTGGTTGCTAAAGGTTCATGGGGAAGAGGGTAAGTTTGAATAGGGGGAGCCTAGTGGATATTATTGGGTGGTGAAACTTTTTATAATACTGTAATGTTAGATACATGGCATTATGCACTATCAACACCAATATAATTTTGGCATACACAGGCTGAACCTTAAAAGAATTCAGGTGGTAGTGAGGTCCCAGAATAGAATATAGAATGTGACAAAACAGTATTACAATTAAGGAAACCAGATCACTGAAGAGGGTAGAAGAAAAAGGTGCTAACCCAAAACTTTAGAAGTGAGTGGGGACTTCAAGCCTAAAGGCAAAGAAACTTACAGTATGGCCCTTTAATAAGGTTGTTTCCCACATGGGTATAGGTTAATAACTCTGAAACTTATATACACACACACGCATACATATATATATATATATATATATATATATATATATATATATATATATACACACACACACATACAGTAGAAGCTTGTCTTACATGAACTCAACACAAATTCAGGTATATATGATCAAAAAAGAATTAAGATTTCAAAAAATTTCTATGATTAATTTTATTTATTGTTACTAGAGTGTGTTTGCCTGCCTTATTTAAAAATGTGTGATAGGTATGTTTCTATAAGAAAATACATAATAAATAATAGGATTTGCTTTTATGTGTAATTTTCAACTTAGGAGAAGGGCCTTGGAATGTATTGGTTGAACAATTTCATAAGTTGATGGTAGATGGTGGGTACATGGATTCTCAGTATTGGAATAGGGAGTTACAAGTAAGCAAGGTATAAAATAAATATCTGGTTTCATACAGACACAATGCAAATAAGTAATTGAATTAATAAATGTCTGGTGAGAACAGATAACTCTTGCAGAATAATTCCAAGTGAATTATGTAGATAGTTGACCCGTAAGAGGTACAGTATAACTCCCGCTCCTTAACTGTGGGCTACACATAGTGACTTTCTTGCAATGAAACAGAAAGCCAGAGGGGGAGTAAATTTGTAGTGGAGAAACCTGACAAACACTGCCATAGCCAGGTGATCAAGGTCACCATCAACAGTGATAAATCACCTTGAGAGTTTGTTCCCTTGATAAGATGTCATGAACATGGCAGTTTACCTGTGTTGTCTTCCTCCCCCAAAAATCGTAACCCAAGGAAATTATGAGAAAAGCATCAGAAAAATAACAGTTGAGGGACATTCCATGAAATATCTGAATGCACACCTCAGAACTTTCAAGGTCATCACAAATAAGAAAAGTCTGATAAAATGTCATGGCCAAGAGTAGCCTAAGGTGAAATGATTCAGTGTTTTGTGGTATCTTGGATAGGATCCTAGAATAGAAAAAAGATCATTGTTCTAAGAAAATCCAAATGAAGTATGGACTTTAGTTAATAATGTATCAATATTGATTCAATAATTGTGATAAATACACCAAGCAAATATAAGATGTTAATAATAAGGATAATGGTGAGTGGGGTGTATGGGAACTTCCCCTACAATTTTTGCCTTTTTCTTTAATCTAAAACTGTCATAAAATAAAGTTTATTTTAAAAAAATAAGCTCATAGCTGGAGGCATTACAAAAGTGATGGTCGATGCAATCATGTTACATATTCCATTGCTGAGGGCAAGAAGGTAAAACAAAGAAATATCACTGTCTTTGAAATACTTTCAATGTGCTAAAATCTATTACTTAGCTAGAGGATCCAGTCTTGTTTATGCTCCTCTTACAAGTAAAGCTTCATTAATAAAATGACAGACTGTCATCAAAAGAATAATCCATGCCAACCAGGATGTTTACTGATGAAGTTAAGATTATTTATAAACTCATGATCTTATGAATAATGACCAAGCAAACTGCTGTTTGTATACTGCCCCATAAACACGCACTAAACAGGGAAGTCAATAACTGAGAATACCTCGGAGAGCAGCCGAGTCTCAGCTCCTTCTGAAGACACTCTGGCAATCCTCAGTGATATACAGATTCATCTGCTACTTTTCATTTTTAGAATGTGCTGACCAGAAACATCCCTTTGAGGGAAAACTTCACAAGTACCAATTATGGCTGATATGGGATGAGTTCCTGTTTTACTGTGTGTCTGAGAGAGAGAGAGACTCACCCTTCTATTTCTCTTTAGGTACAAATTTATGCTTATATGACTGCATATACATTCAGGTCTATTGATCTCTTTATCTAAAGATATTTTTTTTATATATTATTTTTGTCTAGGTGTGAAAGTCAAAGTACCAAAATGTTGGCCCAGAGTTTTTCATCCTGTTTGATAATGATGTTTAAGCTCTCTATCCCATATTTCACCTTTTACTTTGGGGCATCAATTTATTTTATAAATCTTGCAGATTTGAACTTGAATCCTGCTGAGTTCAAAAACTACCATGTTTACCCCTTTGAAGTGAAAAACAAGGTATAACCTTGATGGTGGTTGTGGTAAAAAGAAAAGACACTAACTAACCTTTTGCATGGTAACATGCCCATTTGTTTTTAAATTACAGGATAATGCATATTGATCACATGACAGCCAGTAGCAAAGACATCAGAGAAAATGGCTCACTGAGGATTTCTGTTCACAGGTCAGGGTAGGGTTACAAAATCATAACTCTCCTTTCTTGTCAAGTATGTAATGTTTATATTGACTGTGCCAGTTTGAATATATTATATCCCCCAGAGAAAGACATGTTTTTCAATGCAGTGTTGTGGGGGAAGACATATTAGTGTTGATTAGTTTGGAACCTTTTCATTGAGTGTTTCCATAGAAATGTGATTCAACCAACTATAGGTGATAACTCTTATTGGATGATTGCTATGGAGGTGTTACCCTATGCATTCAGTGTGGGTCTTAATTAAATCACTTGTGCTGCAGCTGCGAGAGACATTTTGGAGACGGGCATTGAAAGCATACTTTTGCTGATGCTTTGGAGATGCCAGCCCAGAGTTTGCTCCAGAGAAGCTAAGAAAGGACAAAATGCCCATGAGCAACATTTTGGAGAACACTGTTTTAAAACACAACCTGGGAGCAAAGGAAGAAGATGCCAGCCACATACCTTCCCAGGTATGTTTGGATGCCATTGGCTTTTCTTCAGTGAAGGTATCTTCTTGTTGATGCCTTAGTTTGGACACTTTTATGGCCTTAGAACTGTAAATTTATAACTTAATAAATTCCCTTTTTAAAAGCCAATCTATTTTCTGGTATTTTGTATAACAGCAGCTCTAGCAAACTGGAACATTAATCCACAGTAACAGTTGAATAAGAAGCAGTACATAGGGAAGCAACATATTTACCATTGCAAAGAATTACCAAGCATCCAAGCGTATAAACTTAAATAAAGTAACTAGTGAGGAGTTGAAAGTAAAGGGGAAAAAATATGAAAATGTAAAGAAGTAGGAAATAGTTGAAAATGAGAAAGAGCAGTACCACTTACTATGAGAAAGGAGTTAAGAACAAATGCAAATAAAACTTTCATTATGATGAGTTTACATCCTGGTTTTCCGAGAAAAAATTTTCAACATGGAGATTAGAATTCCAAAAGTTTACTGAGGAGTGTTTCTGTGATCAACAGTTAGGAGAAAAGGGGTCTGTGGGAATGAAAGATGCAATATTGGGCAAAGTCGGAAACTGAACTGTGATGCAGCTGAAACAGAGGCTATAGCCAAGCCCACAGCAAGCTCTAAAGCTGGAATGGTCTTTTGTTCATCCCAAGCCTGGAAAAGGGCTCTTAGGTGTTGAATGGTCTATCAGTTCATATAAATCCATTCAAAGGAAAGGGCACATGGCCTCAGAAAGCCTGGTTGTTGTGGTTTGGGATGAGGGTAGTACCCCTTGTAACACTTGGATGTGCTTGCTACATTAGCTCTAGGAACAGCTCTTCCAGCATCCCCACCATCCTCTTTTCCTGTGATGGATTTGTAAGACTAAGGAAAGTGGAAAAATGTAAAGCCCCAACTGTTGTCCTGGCGAGTCCAAATTTGGTGGAGGATAATAAAAAATCCCCCCAGTAAGTAACCGGAGTTACGGTAAGCAGGATCACTATTAATTCCCATCTTGCTTACAAGACCCATGCATTTTATGATTTTTGAAAGAGTGGATAATTGATTTGGAAGGCTTATTTCATGCAATCACATGGCATTACATTCCCACAAGGTATCCTCTCCACATTAGAGCTGTGACAGTATGTGTTTGACAGAATTCAACTCATGATGGACAGCACTGTCCAGAAGTTCCCTTGGTGCCCCAAGTTCAACTATCTTCTCTAGAACAGCCAGGAAGTACAACAGGAGCTAACTTCTGGAAGGTGTATAATTCCCCAGTGTCAACGGCATGTCCTTAGTCCATTCTCCCAAGGCTCTGTGTAATGGTTCTCCATTTTATGCATGCCATCAATTCTGGATAGCTCTTTTTCCACCAAAGGTAGCATTAGTACTATAGCAACATAAGATGTAGCAAGCAGTATTTCTCCAATAACAAAGCAACATGCATCACAGCTCTGTCTGCCACAGAGCCCTTTCCTCTTTGTTCTCTGCTCAAAGCATAAAGTCTTCCTTAACTCCTGGCACGTGAACTAAAATAATATCCTAATTGTTAAATTGCTACCTCCAGAAGCCTAGTAGGTTTTTGAGTTATTTTCATAAAAGTTAGAATTGTGTGATGCAATTGCCTGCCTTTTAAGTTTGGAGGGGGATATCCTAGAATGCTGCAAGCAATTGGATCAATAAAAACATTGCTGGGTTGTTGCTACATGAAATGACTTTCACGTTTATTCTCTCACACACTGGAGAGTATCCTAACAAGTCCCCAGTGTAGTTTTCACCTCTTCTGCTCTGGACTTAATAAAATTATGTCATGAATATTATGACAAGGTAGGTTCTATAACAATGTGTTACAGACACATTGAATATAGTGCTTTCTGCTCCAGGTGAATGCAAACTTTTAAATTATTTATTCTGATAAGGAAGAGAAAATGATACATTCCACAAATTAGCATTTATTACAGTGTACCCACGTGTATGTTAATATGCTCTCTGCAAAAAATATCCCTTTCAGTATGGCCTTTGCAATTAGGTCTGGTGTGTGTTTGGATTTGCAGTAAGTTGTCCTAAGGATTTGTCTGGGGACTTCTGGAAAAATGGCAGAATAGGAGAGGCAGAGCAAACCTCTCCTCCATGAAAAAACTAGAGAAAAGGCAGAAAACACCTGGGACAGCAGTTCCCAGGATACAAGTGGTCAGAGAAAGACCTCTACAATATATAGTGGGAACTTAGAAGAAAAAGCAGAGAAATGATGTCTAAAAAGGTGGGGTGAATTTATTCAGCCAGGACCAACATTGGAGAGCAGCTCTCCACTCCCACACACACATCTAAGCAACTAGCTGGGGAGATAATCCTTCTCAGCCCCTGTGGACCTGTGCTGACCACACACAGAAAACCCATTGCATTTACTCTTCCACCATGGGCAAGTGGCAGGGATAAGTGAGGGTTCCACATGGAAGCACCAGGAGCCCCTCCCCCTCCCAGAGGCCTGCAGGCACATGGCAGGTACAGATTGGGGCACATTAGAGCTGAAGGGTGAGACACACAGCCTCACAGCCTGAGAATGAGCCACTCAGGGTCCTAGGAATCACCAGACCCACTGTGCCATTAAGTGGACTCACTGCAGAACTGCAAAGCTCTTGCCCCCCATCTGCAGGGCGGGCAGTCCCCAGTGTACAGAGAATGGCTGCAATGATTGGATTTCTACCTGATTGGAACCCCACCCAAAGTGCAGCTGCAATTAGGGAAAAGCTGATTTGAGGGTAAGAGGTGGTTTAAGAGTGCCATCTGCTGGGAAGACAGGGAAAGTGCACTCCAGCAAGCTGTGGTTCTGCCAAATTCTACATAAAGGTTCAAATAATCCTGCATTTCCTGTAATAACCTTATCAAGATAAGGAAATGCACTGAATCAACAGAAAATAATGACAGGACAAACCAAATGACCAAATTAAAGAGTTTCAGGAGACACAGAACTTGGAACAATTAATCAAAGAATACACACAAATCTCCAAAACAACTTCAATGGGTTGACCAAAAATGTAAGGGACAGAAGATTCTAGAGGAGCACAAAGAAGAATTTTAAAGGGTAAATAAAAAATAGCAGATCTGATGGAAATAAAAGATACTGTAGATCGAATTTAAAATATACTGGAGACACACAACAGCAGATTTGAAGAGGCAGAAGAAAGAATAAACGAACTAGAGGACAGTAAAATTGAATGCAAGGGCATAAAAGAACAAATATTTTTTAAAAAATTGAAAATTTGAAATGGATATCAGGGATGATTGTCAATATGAAGCATGCAAATGTAAGAATCATTGGTGTCCCAGGAGGAGAGTAAATGGCTAAGAAGAATATTTGAGGACATAAATACACAAAATCAAAGCCCAACAAACTCCAATTAGAAAAATCTAAAGAGACACACTCTGAGACATACTAATCAGATTGCCAAATGCTGAAAAGGAGAAAGTCCTGAAAGCAGCAAGAGAGAAAGACTCACCACATACAAGGAAACCACATGAAACTCAGCACTGTCTACTCAGCAGGTACCATGGAAGCAAGAAGGCAGTGGTATGACAGATTTAAGATAATGAAAGAGAAAAATTGCCAGCCAAGCATTCTTTATCCAGCAAAGCTCTCCTTCAAAAGTGAGGGGAAGTTTAAAATTTTCACAAACAAATGTTGAGACCTGCCCAGCAAGAAATACTAAAAGAAGTACTACTAGTCGAGAAAAAAAAAAAAAAGGAGAGAGTGGTCTGGAGTAGGGCATGGAACTGAGGAGTATTAGTAAGGGTATAACCTAAAGGGGGAAAAAAAAGAGAGAGGGGAAAAAATAGATCTGACAAGTAAAAACCAAAGGATAAGATGGCTGATTGAAGGACTGCCTAAACAGTAATAACTTAGAATGTGAATGGATTAAACTCCCCAATTAAAATATAGACTGGAAGAATGGCCTAAAATGTATGATCCAATCCATATGTTGTTTACAAGAGACTCAGACCCAGCAACACACAGAGATTGAAAGTGAAAGGATGGAAAAAAATATTTAGGGCAAGCTGCATCTGGGTAGCTATACCAATATCAGCAAAATGGACTTTAAATGCAAAGATATCATAAGAGACAAAGAAGGACACTATATATTAATAAAAGAAACAATGCATCACGAAGAAAGAACAATCACAAATGTTTATGCACCAAGTCAAGGAGCTCCAAAGTACATGAGACAAACATTGGCAAATCTGAAAGGAGCACTAGACACATCTACAATAATAGTGGGAGACTTCAATACACTACTCTATAGATAGATCAACTAGGCAGAGGACCAATACTGAAACTGAGAACCTAAACAATGTGATAAATGAATTAGACTTAATAGAATATGTAGATCATTACATCCCAAATTACCAGAATATACATTCTTCTATAGTTCTCAAGGAATGTTCTCCAGGATAGATCATAAGCTGGAGCACAGAACAAGTCTCAATAAATTTAAAAAGATTGAAATTATTCAAAGCACATTCTCTGACCATAGTGGAACTCAGCTGGAAATTAATAATCACCAAAGAACCAGAAGTTTCACATACATATGGAGGTTTAACAACAGACTCCTAAACAATCAGTGGTCAAAGAAGAAATTGCAAGAGAAATCAGTAAATATCTAGAGACAGATGAAAATAAGAACACAACATATCAAAACCCATGGAATGCAGCAAATAGCAGTGATGAGAGGGAAATTTATAGCTCATTAAAAAAAAAAAGAAATCTAAAACCAATGACCTAACTGAACAACTGAAGAAGCTAGAGAATGATCAGCAAACAAATCCTAAAGAAAGTAGAAGAAAACAAATAACAAAGATTAAAGCAGAAATAAATGATCTGGAGAACAGAAAAACAATAGAGAGAATAAATAAAACCAAAAGTTGGTTCTTTGAGAAGATCAACAAGATTGACAAACCCTTAGCTAAACTGTAAAAGTAAAAAAGAGAGGGGGATATTACTATGGATCCTGTTGAAATTTTAAAAAACCTGCGAGGATAATATGAATAATTGTATTCCAACAAACTGGACAACTTAGAGGAAATGGACAATTTCCTGGAAATACATGAACAACCTAGACTGACCCAAGAAGAAATAGAAGACCTCAGCAAACCAATCGCAAGAGATCCAATTAGTCATCAGAAATCTTCCTACAAATTAAAGCTGAAAGCCACATGTCTTCACAGGGGGAATATTACCAAACTTTCCTGAAATAACTGAGACCATTCCTGCTCAAACTCTTTCAAACAGTTGAAGAAAAAGGAACATTACCTAACTCACTTTATGAAGCTAATATCACTCTAATACCAAAACCAGATAAAGATAGTACAAAAAAGGAAAACTACAGGCCAATTTCCCTAATGAATATAGATGCAAAAATTCTCAACAAAATACTTGCAAATTGAATCCAAAGGCACATTAAAATAAGTGTACACCATGACCAAGTGGGGTTCATTCCAGGCATGCAAAGGTGGTTCAACATAAGAAAATCAATCAATTTTGATCAAAAATTTCAGCACCCTTTTTTGATGAAAACTCTCTTTTGATAAAAACTCTTCAAAAGGTAGGAATTGAAGGAAACTTCCTCAATATGATAAAGAGCATATATAAAAAACCCACAACCAGCACAGTACTCAATGGTGAGAGACTGAAAGCCTTTTCCCTAAAAAGGGGAATGTAATAAGGATATCCAGTGTCACCAGTATTACTCAATTGTGTTAGGTGTTCTAGCCAGAGCAGTTTGGCAAGACGTAGAAATAAAAGGTATCCAAAGTGGAAAGGATGAAGTAAAATTTTCATTATTTGCAGATGATATGGTCTTATATTTGGAAAATCCTGAGAAATCAATGACTACTTGAGCTAATAAACAAATTCAGCAAAGTGGTGGGATACAAGATCAATGTATGAAAGTCAGTAATGTTTCTATATACCAGTAATGACCTACCTGAATAGGCGATCAAGAAAAGATTCCATTCTCAATATCAACTAAGAAAATCAAGTACCTAGGAATAATCTTAAACCAAGGATGTAAAGGACCTCTATGCAGAAAATTACAAAGCTTTGGTAAAAGAAATCAAAGAGGACCTAAATAGGTGGAAACATATTCCATATTAATGAGTAGGAAGGGTAAACATCATTAAAATGTCAATTCTACCCAAACTGATCAACAGATTCAATGCAATTCCTATTAAAATTCCAACAATTTACTTTGCAAAAAAAAAAAAAGCTAGTTATCAAATATATTTGAAAGAAAAACAGGACTCAAATTGCCAAAAGTATTCTAAAAAAGGAGAAGAAATTGGGAAGACTTACTCTTCCTGACTCTAAAGTCTACTACCAAGCCACAGTGGTCAAAACAGCACGGAAATGGCACAAAGACAGACATGTTGATCAATGGAATTGAATCAAGAGTTCAGAAATAGACCCCCAGATCTATGGTCAACTGATTTTTGCTAAGGCCCCCAAATCCATTGAACTGGGATGTAACAATCTCTTCAACAAATGTGGCTGGAAGAACTGGATATCCATATCCAAAAGAATGAAGGAGGACTCCTACCTCACAGCCCATACAAAAATTAACTCAAAGTGGATATAAGATCTCAATATAAGAGACAGTACCATAAAACTCCTGGAATTTAATATAGGGAAACACCTTCAAGATCTAGTAATGGGAAGTAGTTTCTTAGACCTTATACCTAAAGCACAAGCAAGGAAAAAAAAAGTAGATAAATGGGAACTCCTCAAAATCAACAGCTTCTATACCTCAACGTAATTTGTCAAAAAGGTGAAAGGTAGCCAACTCAATGGGCGAATATATTTGGAAGCCATGTATCTCATAAGTGACAGATATCCAGCATATAAAGAAATCCTACAAGTCAACAACAGTACAAACAGCCCAATTACAAAATGGGCAACAGATATGAAGAGACAGTTCTCTGAAGAGGAAACACAAATGGCTAAAAACCATATGATAAAATGTTTATCTTCACTAGCTATTAAGGAAATGCAAATCAAAACCACAATGAGATACCTTCTCATACCAATAATAATGGCTGCCATTAAACAAATACGAAACTACAAATGCTGGAAAGGATTTGGAGAAATTGGAACTCTTATCCACTGCTGGTGAGAATACATAATGGTACAGCGGCTTTGGAAGATAGTTTGGTGGTTCCTCAGGAAACTAAATATCAAGTTGCCCTATGACCCAGCAATTCCTCTAGTCAGTACATACCCAGAAGATCTGAAAGCAATGATACAAACAAACATTTGTACACCAATGTTCCTAGCAGCATTGTTCACAATTGCCAAGAAATGGGAACAATTCCAGTGTCCTTCAACAGTTGAGTGGATAAACAAAATGTGGTATATTCACATGATGGAATACTATGCAGCAGTAAAAAGGAGTGAGCTCCTCAAACATGAGACAACATGGGTGAGCCTTGAAGATATAATGCTGAGTGAAATAAGTCAGAAACAAAGGGAGAGATATTGTACATTATCACTAGTATGAACCCCCTGAACAATGTAAAATCAGTGTCTAATGTAGAATATAGAGGACCTAGAGATAGAAGATAGAGAAGGGGGGGATGATTACTTAACATGTATAGACCTGTTAATGAGGTTGAACATAAAGGTATGGGATGGGAATGGACAGGGGTAATGATAGTTTGTTAATGTGATTATATGTATCAGTGCCACATTGAAGCAAATATGATTGAAAGGGGTTATTTAAAGACATGTATCCCACACATTAGCACTACAAATATAAATAAGTGCTAGCATGATCAACTTCTGAGGTATGACACCGGTACAAAGCATTAACAACAGAGTGATATATGGGAAAACTACCTATGTCCTACTGTGGGCTATATTTATTAGGAATACCTTACTAGTACCACACTAATACTAGAGATAAATAATTAGGGGCTGATAAGAGCTTTGGGGTGTTTGCGGTCATAATTGTTTAAAATTGAGAGTGATGATGATTGTACAACTAAGTGAAGATAATGTGAGACAGATTGTTCATCTTGGAAGAATATATGCTATGTGAAATTAGGGACCCCCTACTTAATAAGTCAAGGCCTTGATCTTGAAGCTTGCTCTTATGAAACTTATGGCTGTAAAGGGGAAGCTAAGACTACCTATATTTATTCCTAAGAGTCACCTCCAGGGAACTTCTTTTGTTGCTCAGATGTGGCCTTTCTCCTTCTAAGACCATTTCTGCAAATAAATCCATCACCTTCCCCACTACGTTGAACATGTCTCCCAGGAATGAGCCTATCCCTAGCATCAAGAGATTGAGAATGGCTTCTTGACCAAAAGAGGGAAAAGAAAGATAACAATATAATGTTTCAGTGGCTAAGAGATTTCAAATAGAGGTGAGAGGCTGTCCTGAGGGTTACTCTTAGGCAATCTCCAGCTAGATAGTCCAATTGGCCACAGTATGCCAAGCCCAAATCAACCATTGTCCTGAAAATCCTGAAGAATACCCAAGTCCCCATTGGAGACTCATATACATGTTTCACTCACTAAATTTATTTCTCATAAACTTAAATCCTGTAGAGTGTTCCTATGGAAGATAAGTCCCAAAACCCATAGCCAACCAGTCTTGTCAAGAACATCAACCAGATGCATCCCTGACCCCATAATTTCAACACCCTTTTCAACATGACAAGGTAGGGTTGTCACTGCCCAAAATATCCCTGAAGATTGAGACAGTGATCAAATGAGAGGGAGGAGTAGCCACAGACAAGATAGGATTTATCAAAGAATTACAAATACAAAATATTTATCTGAATACTTTTTTTTTAGTCTCTAGGGTATTAGAAAAGCTAGAAGGAAGAAACTGAAATTGTGGAACTGTAACCCGTAGAGTTTTGAAATTTGCTCTCTAACTACTTGTTAAACTGAACTTTGAAAGTCTTCATTTTTTGTTTCATGTTATATTTCACAATAAATAATGTAAAAAATGATTCATCTGGATTTCATAGGTTAAAAATGGCACTAATTTATTTTCCAAAGATGCATTGATGCCTTTTGTACTATTTTGACAGTGTTCATGGGAATAGACACAGAGGAAAGGAGGACAAAATTAATCATTAAATAAGTGCTATCAAGAAGTTGGTTTACATTGTTTCAGACTCATTAGCTTCAGTAACAAAACTGGCTTATATCATAACTGCCTTATTATGGGTAAATTACATTTGTAAGTAATGAGACTGGGTTTTTGAACACATAGAATGCAAAAATACATAAACATTATCCAAAATGGTGCCTGGAATAGACTGAGCAGTCAGTTTACAGAATACTTAAGCAACATTTTGATTTTCTAAGTTTGAACCAAAAGTCAGTGCAATTTGATTAAAATATGTACAGATTCAAAAATGTAGTTAAGAATATATAATATTCCATGTAACAAGGAAGATCATGCTACTTGAAAAATATCATGCAAACATTTGAAAACTTTTTATGGAACTATTTAGGTAAGATTTTCTGCCTTGAGATATTTTCCAGTGTCAAAAGTCATTAATGTGTTAAACTCTTCTCTGCATTCCCGACTCTTGGGATGGATTCGTAAGGTGTGTGAGACATAACTCTTTGTTGAGAAAAGTATTCTAATGGTATGTTAAAGAAAAAAAAACATTATAAAGTTAAAATGGAATGAATAAATTCAACTGAAATCCTTTTTTTTTCTCCCTCAGATTCAGGCACCAAATGTTTCAAAATATTTCATTCAAAAACAATGTCTTTGAAATAAATGCATCTGATGTGGATAAAGAAGATGAGATTGCAGACATGACAGAAATCTTTGCTATGTTTCACTGCCCATCTAAATCAAACATTATTTGCACTGTCAGTATAATTAGTAAGACCAGTGGTTACTGGCCTTATTGGCTCTTAAGGAAACCAATGTACAAGATGTGTAAAAAGAGGTAAACCAAGAATTTAGAAATATTACACCCAGAATCCCAGATGGTAGAGTACTGAGAAAGGTGGCATAAAGTCATGGGCGCTCATATTAGAACCTCCCAAAAATCTTTTTTAAAGTTACACAAACTTGCTCTGGAGATTCCAAAATACACTCTAAGGAAGCCACATTTCCTTATCACATAGATTATTCTTCTAAAGTACCACTGTTATAGAGGGAAGTGACTTGTATGATTTAAGTGAATTGGGATTGAAAAATGCATGGCACTGAAAATAAAAATGGACCCTCTGATTTCCTGATATGACTATATTGAATTCAACTCAAATTATTTATTTTATCACAGTTGTTACAATAGTCTAGGGACTGGCCATGTGACACCACATGAATCAGATTTTATCCTTCAAATACAGTACTGTTATATAAATCAACAGTTTCCACCTCCAACTAACATCCACATTCATGGGCAGATGTATTTAAGCCTTCGTGACTTACGATACGTAGGCAGCAGAAAAGGGGGTGGAGACTTGTCTTTAAAAGAAAACTAATATGTTATTTCATCGCCATGTGTGAGAGCACAGTTATTCTTGGTGGAATATTCAGTTTTTAATAGTGTGGCTGGTTGAGAGCAAAGCCTAAAATGGATTCTAGGAGCAGATAAATGACAAAGGAGTTACAGAATCTTAAAACTAAAGACCAACCTCCGTGAAGCCCCTTAGAGCTGAAACTGATTTACAGAGGACAATGGCAGACATTTAGCTTGTATTTAATTTTCCTTGTAGTTCGTGCTCTCAGAAACATGACCACACAGACACTAAAAGAAAAACAAGGGGATATGATGAAAAAATCTATGTGCATAAACTGAAATCCTGTGTGAAACAGATCAATCCCTTGAAATCCACAAATCACTAAAATTCATCCAAGATGAACTAAGTCATCTGAATAGTCCTAAAAGTAGTACAGATATTGAACCCATAACTTAAAAGCTTCCAACGAAGAAAGACTGAGGCCCTGATGATCTCACTGGAGAATTTACCAAACGTTAAAAGAATTAACACTAATTGTACAGAGCCCCTTCCAGATAATCAAAGAGGCAAAACTTCCAACTTAAAAGTCCAGCATTACCCTGACACCACACCAGATGAATAGAGTAAAAAAAAAAAAAAAAAGAAACAAAATAAGAAAATTATAGAGAAGTATCTCATAATATACATATTAAAATCCTCCACAAAACATATTTTTATTTTGTATGTATGTATATGGGTATTCTGGGCATACTCTTTTACTTGGGGGAACTATTTGTATGATAAAGGCTTTTGAACATAAATCTGAAATCAGATACACACAGTCAAATCTTAGGGAAGAGCATTTAGGAAGGGGGATCAGAAAGTGCAAAGGCCTGAAGGACAATTTAGTGGCATGAATCAAGATGCAGATATAAACTTACACTTGGATAAAGAGTTTCTGATTGAAGCCTAGCACAGAAAGCTAGTTAAGAGTTTGCTTAAATCTGAATGAATTTTAAAGCAGAAGATCATAAAGCTCCTCAAAATTTTCTAAAGAATTACTGATTTTCAAGGAGATACTGGGGCAGCAGTCCAGAAAATATGTGGAGTTAAGATGCTAAGAGAAAGTCTGTACAAAATGTACCAAATAGGACAAAACTTGAGTACCTGTGTGAGATAGGCAAATCTGGTGATTATCACCAGTTTAGGATGGTAAGGGTGAAGAACTGTTGTGGATCATCATCTCATGCAAATATTTCAGATATCATCTTTCTCACCTTTTTATATTTCATCTGTGTGGTCACCTGTGGAATGTTTAAAAAAATCTGGATGCAACAGGAAAGAGCAAAACTAAAATCTGAAAGGACGCAATCAGAATGAACATCACTCATGGCCTTTTGGGTTGTAAAAAGGCTAAGGACAGAAAGTAGGTGTAAAAGGTATCATTTTAGTTTATTTATTTTGGGGGCTGAGCCTTCTTGAAAGGTCAGAGAGCAGGATGAGCAAATGATTCTGAGGGTTTGAAGGCCTGTTGGGGAGAAGGCCCCTTATATGAAGACTGTGGGTTTTTAGGCTCATCTGACTTGGAACTTATCTATCACACAACCATTTTTCTTTCTTAGGGAGGAGAAAATTGAAAACAATTCTTTGATAATATACTGCTAAGCAATAAATAAATACTGTACATAGGAAAATATGTCTAAAGAAATTATTCTCTGGTTGTTTTATATTCCTTGATCCCAACTGAATCTATACAGGCAGCAGGGTATTTTCCCACTTGCAACTTCCAAAAGTTGGTGGGAAACTGTCCCCTTCTCCATAGTTGTCACTTTGGTCGCCCAAAAGTGTTGCTTTGGGAGAAGAAAGAGAATTTTAAATCTCTTCTCCCTCTGAAGTCATAGCCTCAGATTCATGAGAAAATTTCCAGGATTCTTTCATGACATCCACAAACTGGAGTAAGTTTCCAAGCCGTTAGCTAACATGCCATAAAGGGAACATAGATAATGTAGAAATTCAGGGGATGTCAGTCCAACATGCTGGCACTGGAAAACACTAATTTTGATTTTTTTTTGTTAAAATCACTAGCTATTTAGCCTGAAAGTCTCCACCCTTGCCTTCTTCCTGTAGACTCTAGAGTTCTTTCCTTATATTTAATACTTGTCAAAGCTTGAGCAAATGGTTACAGAGATGCTTTTGTTATGATGAATAGTAATCTCATTCAAATGTGAGAAAATTGGCATTCTCTGGGATAACTGAGCTATTCCCATAATTTATCCATTTGCTATCCTAATAGATAAATACAACAGCAAATATGTTACTTCTATAGGATGTTCTCTCTGTTCAGCATATAAGCTATATATAAGCATTGAACATATGCTGTATACAAGCATACAGCACACTGTATATATATTAAGTCACTCAACAAATTTTTGAGGAACATGAAATGGAGAAAAAGAGTCAAGAGTTAACAGAGGGACAAAATGTAAAAAAAATAAGGCTCCTCCAAAACAACGTTCCCCAGGAGACCTCCCAAGCCACCTGCTCTCCTTTGAGCCTCAGAAAACCATGGCCTCATTGTTGACGTCTTGGCATCTTGGCAAGGCTGCCTTGGAGCTAACTTGTCCTCTCTGTCCTTCACCAAGGAACAAAGGGAAGTGATTCAGGCCAGACTCTTATTTGCCTTAAATTCTTGTTATTTGCCTTGATGTGTTTACCATGAATAGGAGACTGGGATGGATTTTAAATAATGGAGTTTGCACATCCTAGTGAAATGCTGTTTGGTGAGGTAGGAACAGCGGGTGTTACCTGAGAAAGGTAGGCTTGTCCCCAGCTTATTTTAGAGATACGACAACAGAAGACTTCAATAGGGAGTTGGCAAAGGTCACGTGACGAGTCCTTTTGCAGTCAGATTCACACACATTCTGTTAGGGTTCAAGGTCCGTTCAGTGGATCTCAGATCCCAACTCATCTGGCTAAACACACTGATAAAAGAAGTGATGTGGCATCAAAGCAGAAGACTAAACTTCTAGACCAGCATATTACCTTCCTTTTGCTGGTGTAACCCCTTACTGCACACTCTGTGGCTTAAAACACAGATTTATTATCTTACAGTTCTGGAGCCCAGCCTTGGATCTCACCGAGCTAAGATCAAAGTATTTAGCAGGGCTGGGTCCTCCTGGAGGCTCTAGAGAGGAAGATTTTTGTGTCCTTTTCTGCTTCTGGAAGCTGCTTGCGTTCTATGGTTTCAGTCCCTGCTCCCACCTTCACACTCCCTGCCTTGTTTGCGCCACACTTTCTCTTACAAGGTCCCCATTGATTCTATTGTCCCAACCTCGATAATCCAAGATAATCTCCCCATCTCAAGGTCCTTATTTACGAACATCTGCAAAGTCCCTTTTTTCCATGTAAGGCAACCTCTTCATAGGTTCCAGAGAGCAGGGGACAAATTTGCCCCAAGTTGATGACCAGTTTTCTACTTACTCCCTCACCTGGTGGCCTGTATTCTGGTGAATTTGTAATTGAACCAATTATTAGAAAATAAAATTAAAAAAAATTCTCAGTGAAAAAAAACAAGTCACAAATATATAGTACTATGATATGAATGAGAACATAGCCACACAGATTGTTGTCTCACAGTTTTGTTTCTGCCTTTAAAAGCTCTCTTCTAACTAAATTATTTGGCTAATTTTGAGCCTCCAGGCTTCTGAATAGGTAGCTGTGTTTCTGGCTGAAGAATGTAATAACTAAAAATCCAAAAATGGTGGATTTTTGATGCCTCCTTTCTCATCAATAAATCTCATAATTCTAATGTGCACGTGCATCTTCATAAACACTCAATCTGACCATTGATGTTCAACATTTCTGTAGTGCACATTGATTTGGCAGATACTCATTGAGATTTCTACAATTTAGCCTACTTGAATACCGCTGGCATTTCTAAAGCTAGTATCTTTGAAGCTGCTCACTTTCAAAATAAAAAATAAAACCAATCAAGCCCATCGTTTTGGATCCTCATTGCCACAATGCTGCCATTTAAACTCTTTATCAATCTACACAAGATCTCAACAACTGGATCTTTCTACTTTACAGCTATATCACTACAGACACTACTCCAACAACACTGATAAACTTCTCTGGGCCTGAACACCACACAGTATATGTATCTTAGTGCCTTGGAATTACCTGAAAACTTTTTTCATTGTTACAACCTACATCAAAAGACTCTTTCACTCAAAATGTTTCCTGACCGATTTGACACATTATCAGTCTTTTCTTAACAACAGTGAGAGTTGCATGTCACAACACCATAATAATAGTTATCACTATATATTGCAGTTATTAGTTTACACAAATGTCTCTCCCATGTAAGTCAATCTATGCTGTATTCCTGTCATATAATATCAGGCTGAATAACAGGTATGTTGTAAAACATACTATGAAAAAAAAGAAATTTTTAAAAATTAAAATGGAAAAGCAGATTTACAGTTCTGACATTTTTGTAAGTGATCAAGACACAGTCTCCTAACTGGGCAAATGTTCTTGAAAGAGGATCAATTTCTTCCAATCAGCCTAGACTACATGAAGAGTAAAATGAACCTGTAAGGTATTTAGCAATCACAATTGTTGAGTGAGGCAGATGTAACAAAACCAAAAATAAAATAACTTGGAATATACATTTATCTGTACAGGCATGTGTATCTGCACATGTACATGTATATAGAGAAAGAAATAAAATTTCTCGCTGAAATGTCTTTTGCATATGTACATGTACATAGGGAAAGAAATACGGTTTCTAGCTGAAATGTCTTGTAAACTTTCAAGAGCTTTGGAAGCTGAGTTCCAAGCATATTCTTTTCGTTTTCATGGACTTGATTGGTATATTATCCTCAACTATAGACTGTTTGAGTAATTAATAGCAGGCTTACTGGTGTTGACCATTACAGAAAATTCATGACTTCAACCATTATTTCAGATCTGCTACTCATGTATTCTTGATTGAATGCTATGTGGACAGTTTAAGTTAATTCCTCAAGAAAATAAGAATTCCATGATATCTGGCATAGAATATGCAGGGAAATCATAAATGATACTGAGTTTGGGTCTTCCAGTTCTGTCAAACCCTCACTGGAATATTAGGGTTGGGAGAATTCTGTATTCAAGGGAGAAACTCCCCTATGGATTTTCCAGAAAAAAGTCTGTGAAAACCAAGTGTTGGCCCCTCAGACGAATGTCCCAGTAGCTAAGTTACCATATTGGGCTAGTTGTCCCACAAAATATTAAAGGTTATTCATAATTTAGGGTATCTTAATCAGTGGGCTAAAGGTACAATAACTTAATTGGGTGATGAATGTCTTATATTGTATTCTCCATGTCTCAGGAAGCCTAGGTGAGCAAACAAACACCGCACTCCTTAAAATGCCTCCTGTAAATGACAGCCTCTCACTCAAAGGTCAAACATTCAGTCCAATTTAAGCTGCTCTTTAAACTAATCTCATTACGACAACGGCAAAAGGGTATTTACAATCTTTCATTGCCAACCAGGATGCATGATGTTTCAAGATTATTTCTAGCTCCCTGTAGTATTATTTTTTTTAATCATCATTTTATTGAGATATAGTCACATACCACGCAGTCATACAAAACAAATCGTACTTTCGATTGTTCACAGTACCATTACATAGTTGTACATTCATCACCTAAATCAATCCCTGCCACCTTCATTAGCACACACACAAAAATAACAAGAATAATAATTAGAGTGTAAAAGAGCAATTGAAGTAAAAAAGAACACTGGGTACCTTTGTCTGTTTGTTTGCTTCCCCTACTTTTCTACACATCCATCCATAAACTAGACAAAGTGGAGTTTGGTCCTTATGGCATTCCCAATCCCACTGTCACCCCTCATAAGCTACATTTTTATACAACTGTCTTCGAGATTCATGGGTTCTGGGATGTAGTTTGATAGTTTCAGGTATCTACCACCAGCTACCCCAATTCATTAGAACCTAAAAAGGGTTGTCTAAAGTGTGCGTAAGAGTGCCCACCAGAGTGACCTCTCGGCTCCTTTTGGAATCTCCTTGCCACTGAAGCTTATTTCATTTCCTTTCACATCCCCCTTTTGGTCAAGAAGATGTTCTCCGTCCCACGATGCCGGGTCTACATTCCTCCAGGGGGGTCATATTCCACGTTGCCAGGGAGATTCACTCCCCTGGGTGTCTGATCCCACGCAGGAGGGAGGGCAGTGATTTCACCTTTCAAGTTGGCTTAACCAGAAAGAGAGGGCCACATCTGAGCAACAAAGAGGCATTCAGGAGGAGACTCTTAGGCACAAATATAGGGAGGCCTAGCCTCTCCTTTGCAGCAACCGTCTTCCCAAGGGTAAAACTTATGGTAGAGGGCTCAACCCATCAAACCACCAGTCCCCTATGTCTGTGGTCATGTTAGCAACCATGGAGGTGGGGTAGGCGAATACCCCTGCATTCTCCACAGGCTCCTCAAGGGGGCACTACATATTTTTTTTTCCTTGTTTTTCTTTCTTTCTTTTTTTTTTTAACTTTCCCTTCTTTTTTAAATCAACTGTATGAAAAAAAAAGTTAAAAAGAAAACAAACATACAATAAAAGAACATTTCAAAGAGACCATAACAAGGGAGTAAGAAAAAGACAACTAACCTAAGATAACTGCTTAACTTCCAACATGTTCCTCCTTTACCCCAAGAAAGTTACATAATATAGCAACATTTCTGTGAACTTGTTCCTACTATATCCATCAGAAATTAACAGGCCATAGTCATTCCTGGGCATCCCAGGAACGTTAAATAGCTTATCTGTTCTTCTTGGATTATTGTTCCCCCTTCCTTAATTGCTCTCTACTGCTAGTTCCCCTACATTCTACATTATAAACCATTTGTTTTACATTTTTCAAAGTTCACATTAGTGGTAGCATATAATATTTCTCTTTTTGTGCCTGGCTTATTTTGCTCAGCATTATGTCTTCAAGGTTCATCCATGTTGTCATATGTTTCACCAGATCGTTCCTTCTTACTGCCGTGTAGTATTCCATCATGTGTATATACCACATTTTATTTATCCACTCATCTGTTGAAGGACATTTGGGTTGTTTCCATCTCTTGGCAATTGTGAATAATGCTGCTATGAACATTGGCGTGCAGATATCTGTTCGTGTCACTGCTTTCCGATCTTCTGGGTATATACTGAGAAGTGCAATCCCTGGATCGAATGGTAGCTCTATATCTAGTTTTCTAAGGAACTGCCAGACTGACTTCCAGAGTGGCTGAACCATTATACAGTCCCACCAACAATGAATAAGAGTTCCAATTTCTCCACATCCCCTCCAGCATTTGTACATTCCTGTTTGTTTAATGGCAGCCATTCTAACCGGTGTTAGATGGTATCTCATTGTGGTCTTAATTTGCATCTCTCTAATGGCAAGTGAAGCTGAACATTTTTTTATGTGTTTCTTGGCCATTTGTATTTCCTCTTCAGAGAACTGTCTTTTCATATCTTTTGCCCATTTTATAATTGGGCTGTCTGTACTATTGTCATTGAGTTGTAGGATTTCTTTGTATATGCAAGATATCAGTCTTTTGTCAGATACATGGTTTCCAAAATTTTTTTCCCATTGAGTTGGCTGCCTCTTTACCTTTCTGAGAAATTCCTTTGAGGTGCAGAAACTTCTATGCTTGAGGTGTTCCCATTTATCTATTTTCTCTTTTTGTTGCTTGTGCTTTGGGTGTAAAGTCTAGGAAGTGGCCGCCTAATACAAGGTCTTGAAGATGTTTTCCTACATTATCTTCTAGGAGTTTTATGGTACTTTCTTTTATATTGAGATCTTTGGTCCATTTTGAGTTAATTTTTGTGTAGGGGGTGAGGTAGGGGTCCTCTTTCATTCTTTTGGATATGGATATCCAACTCTCCCAGCCCCATTTGTTGAAAAGACCATTATGGCTCAGTTCAGTGACTTTGGTGGCCCAAATCAAAACATCAGAGAGACACAGTACCTAGAGCAACTAATCAAAGAAGTAAAGATGAATGACGAGACCATGGCAAGGGATATAAAGGACATAAAGAAGAGCATGGTACAGGATATAAAGGACATCAAGAGGACCCTAGAAGAGCATAAAGTAGACATTGCAAGACTAAATAAAAAAATAGATGATCTTATGGAAATTAAAGAAACTGTTGACCAAATTAAAATGATTCTGGATACTCACAGTACAAGACTAGAGGAAGTTGAACAATGAATCAGTGACCTGGAAGATGACAGAATGGAAAATGAAAGCACAAAAGAAAGAATGGGGAAAAAATTGAAAAAATTGAAATGGACCTCAGGGATATGATAGATAATATAAAATGTCCAAATATATGACTCATAGGTGTTCCAGAAGGGGAAGAAAAGAGTAAAGGTCTAGGAAGAGTATTTAAAGAAATTGTTGGGGAAAACTTCCCAAATCTTCTAAACACCATAAATACACAAATCATAAATGCCCAGCAAACTCCAAATTGAATAAATCCAAATAAACCCACTCTGAGACATATTCTGATCACACTGTCAAATACAGAAGAGAAGGAGCAAGTTCTGAAAGCAGCAAGA